>NC_141615.1:54289596-54443346 GCF_047967505.1 Dipteris shenzhenensis
TCACCCTTCCCCCTCCCCCTCAGTGCTCCCCCTTCCCCACCCCCCCCTTCGCGACCCCCAGCCCCTCCCACCCCCTTTCCTCCCACCCAACCCCCTCCCCCGGCTGGCGGCCGTGGCCGCCAGCCCCCCCCCCTCTTCACACTCCCCCCCTTCGCGACCCCCCAGCCCCCCCCTCCCTCTTCCCCACACCCCCCCTTCCCTCGGGCTGGCGGCCGCGGCCGCCAGCCCCCCCCCTTCTCAACCCCTCCCACAACCCCCCACGCACCCCCCTCCCCGCCAGCCCCCCCCCTCTCAGCCCCTCCCACCCCCTTTCCTCCCACCCAACCCCCTCCCCGGGCTGGCGACCGCGGCCGCCAGCCCCCCCTCCTCTCACCCCCTTTCCTCCCACCCAACCCCTCCCCGAGCTGGCGGCCGCAGCCGCCAGCCCACCCCCTCTTCACCCTCCCCCCCCTTCGCTACCCCCCAGCCCTCCCCCTCCCTCTTCCCCACATCCCCCTTCCCCCGGGCTGGCGGCCGTGGCCGCCAGCCCCCCCCCTCTCAACACCTCCCACCACTCCCCACCCACCCCCCTCCTTCACCCTTTCCCACCCCCCCTTGCCCCGGGCTGGCGGCCGCGGCCGCCAGCCCCCCCCCCCTCTTCACCCTCCCCCCCCTTCGCTACCCCCAGCTCTCCCCCTCCCTCTTCCCCACACCCCCCCTTCCCCCGAGCTGGCGGCCGCGGCCGCCAGCCCCCCCCTCAGCCGCTCCCCGCCCCCCCTCTCAGCCGCTCCCACCCAACCCCCTCCTCGCCCCCTCTCAGCCGCTCCCCCCCCCCTCAGCCGCCCTCCCCGCCCCCCCTCCCTCCTCTCACCCCCTTTCCTCCCACCCAACCCCTCCCCGGGCTGGCGGCCGCGGCGGCCGCCCCCCTCTTCACCCTCCCCCCCCTTCGCTACCCCCAGCTTTCCCCCTCCCTCTTCCCCACACCCCCCGTTCCCCCCGCGGCCGCCAGCCCCCCCCCTCAGCCGCTCCCCGCCCCCCCTCTCAGCCGCTCCCACCCAACCCCCTCCCCACCCCCTCTCAGCCGCTCCCCCCCCCTCAGCCGCCCTCCCCACCCCCCCTCCCTCCTCTCACCCCCTTTCCTCCCACCCAACCCCTCCCCGGGCTGGCGGCCGCGGCCGCCAGCCCCCCCCCTCTTCACCCTCCCCCCCCTTCGCTACCCCCAGCTCTCCCCCTCCCTCTTCCCCACACCCCCCCCTTTCCCCCGGGCTGGCCCCCCCTTCAGCCGCTCCCCGCCCCCCCTCTCAGCCGCTCCCCCCCCCTCAGCCGCCCTCCCCGCCCCCCTCTCAGCCGGTCCCACCCAACCCCCTCCCCGCCCCCGAGCTGGCGGCCGTGGCCGCCAGCCCCCCCTCCCACCCCCTTCGCTCCTCCTACCCCTCTCACCCCTCCCACCCAACCCCCTCCCCGCTCCCGAGCTGGCGGCACCAGCCCCCCCTCCCACCCGCTTCCCTCCCAGCCCTCCCACCCGCCATGCCAACGCCCCCTCCCACCCGCTTCCCTCCCACCCACCTCCCTCTTCGCCCCGAGCAACCGCCAGCTCCCTTCCTCCCCTCCAGGCCGCCAGCGCCCCCTCCCCCCTTCCTCCTTCCATGGGAGACACAGTCACCCTTCCCGCCCTCCCTCCTCCTTTCCTTCCTCTACTCAGTCCCACCCTCTGCCTCCCTTCCTCCTCCCTTCCCTCCATCCTCTTCTTCTCCTCCCCTGAACCTTTCTCTCTCTAGTTCCTCTCTCTTCAAATTTTAAAAAAGAAACTAGAAAAAAAAGTTTGCAAGTACCTGGAAAAAGTTTGTAAGTTTGCTCTTTCTTGCTTTCTTGCTCTTTCTTCCTTGCTCTCTTGATCGTCCTTGCTTTCTTGCTTTCTTGCTTCAGTGAATGAAATGAGGGGAGAATGAATGAAGAAGGAAGACTATATATAAGAAAAATTAGGTTTTCCTCCTCCTCTCCTATTGTGGCTTTCCATTCCTCCCCTCTCTCCTATTGGCTTTTCATTTATCTCCTCTCCCATTGGCTCCCATTACTCCCCCTCTCCTATTGGACCCCCATCCTTCATCCATTAGCCCTCCTCCCATCCATCCATTTCTTCTTCCTCCCCATTGCCACCACTCCCATCCCACATTTCCACCACGTCCCATACTCCTCCCATTTCCCAAAATCCCATATTTCCCCATCTCACCCTCCTCTTTTTCATCCCCTATTAACTCCCTCACTCATGTCACTCCCTTATTAGCCTACTCCCCTATTACCTTCCCCTCTCCCATTCCATTCTTCCCTCCCCACTCTCACTTCCACTTCCCATTACTCACTTGCCATTTGAAAACTATTAATATATTATTATACTATTTTTTATACTTATTATCATACACCCTTATTACTTCCCTATCCTATTCCACTCCTCCCTCCTCATTCCCACTTCCACTTCCCATTACTCACTTGCTATACACATTTGCAAACTATTAATATATTATTATATGATTTTTTATACTATTTGTAAACTTACATATGGGCAAAATCACAGGTGTCAAAGCGATCCTATTGTGGTCATACAACAACTGTGCTTTTATTCAAGGGCATATTTATCCTCATCAACAAGCTTATTTACTCAAGGTATGAAGTGCATAATTTGTGCACTAGGTGTTTACTTTGTGTCAAAATTGTTTGCCACACACACACACATATACATATACCAAGAATTTTCTAATATTATCACATCTACATTTCTCCGATGGGCACAAAACTTTGTACACTCCTCAACCTAGGTCTTATTGACTTGCATACAAAGTGGTGCACCCATCTCATAAGTACTTGTTCGGATAACACACCTCCAAACGTATTTTTTGACGATTGTGCATAACACTAGCAACAAAATGGTGTATCATGTGAGACAGACTATGCAAAGCATATCCAATGGACACAAGACTTTACATGTTCCTCAACCTAGGCAGTATTGACTTGTGTGCAAAGTGACATCCCCATCCGATAAGTACTTGTTTGAAAAATACACCTACGATCGTGTTTTTTGACGATTGTGCATGACACTAAGGCAACAACGGTGTTTTATGCTTGATCGACAATGCAAAGCATATCTGATGGGCACAATACTTTGCACACACCTTCAACTAGGTAGAATCAACTTACATGCAAAGTGGCACGCCCATCCCATAAGTGCTTGATCCTATAACATACCTAGCAGCGTGTTTTTTGACGGATGTGCATGACACTAGAGTGAAAATAGTATTCCAATGGACACAAGACTTTACACGTTCCTCAACCTAGGCAGTATTGACTTGTGTGCAAAGTGACATCCCCATCCGATAAGTACTTGTTTGAAAAATACACCTACGATCGTGTTTTTTGACGATTGTGCATGACACTAAGGCAACAATGGTGTTTTATGCTTGATCGACAATGCAAAGCATATCCGATGGGCACAATACTTTGCACACACCTTCAACTAGGTAGAATCGACTTACATGCAAAGTGGCACGCCCATCCCATAAGTGCTTGATCCTATAACATACCTACCAGCGTGTTTTTTGACGAACGTGCATGACACTAGAGTAAAAATAGTATTTAATGCTCGATCGACCATGCAAAGGATATCCGATGGGCACAAAACTTTTCGTACGCCTCAACCTAGGTGGTATTGAAATGTTCTCAATGAGGCACACCCATCCGATAAGTACTTGGTCAGATAACACACCTAATGGTGTGTTTTTTTACGCATGTGCATATCATTAGGGAAAAAATGGTGTATAATGCGTGATCGACCATGCAAATCATATCTGATGGTGACAATACTTTGCACGCACCTCAACGTAGTTAAAACGGACTTGCATGCAAAGTGGAGCCCCCATCTGATAAGTATTTATTTGAATAACACACCTATGGCCGTGTTTTTATATGGTTGTGCATGACACTAAGGCAAAAACAGTGTGTTATGCTTGATCGACAATGCAAAGCATATCCGCCGATGGGCACGATACTTTGCATATGGCCGTGTTTTTATATGGTTGTGCATGACACTAAGGCAGAAACGGTGTGTTATGCTTGATCGACAATGCAAGGCATATCCGATGGGCACAATACTTTGCACACACCTTCAACTAGGTGGAATTGACTTACATGCAAAGTGGCATTCCCATCGCATAAGTGCTTGATCGGATAACACACCTAGCAGTGTGTTTTTTTACGGATGTGCATGGCACTAAGGCAAAAATGGTATTTAATGCTCGATCGACCATGCAAAGCATATCCGATGGGCATAATACTTTTCCTATACCTCAACCTAGGTGGTATTAAAATGTTGTCAAAGAGGCACAACCATCCAATAAGTATTTGGTCAGATAACATACCTAAGGGCGTGTTTTTTTGCAGATGTGCATACCACTAGGGAAGAAACGGTGTATAATGCGTGATCGACCATGCAAATCATATTCGATGGTGACAATACTTTGCACACACCTCAACCTAGTTGAAACAGACTTGCGTGCAAACTGGAGCCCCCATCCGATAAGTACTAGTTTGAATAACACACCTAGGACCGTGTTTTTTCATGGTTGTGCATGACACCAAGGCAAAAACGGTGTTTTATGCTTGATCGACAATGCAAAGCATATCCGATGGGCACTTTGCACACACCTTCAACTAGGTGGAATTGACTTACATGCAAAGTGGCAGGCCCATCGCATAAGTGCTTGATCAGATAACACACCTAGCAGCGTGTTTTTTTACGGATGTGCATGGCACTAAGGCAAAAATGGTATTTAATGCTCGATCGACCATGCAAAGCATATCCGATGGGCACAATACTTTGCACACACCTTTAACTAGGTGGAATTGACTTACATGCAAAGTGGCACGCCCATCCCATAAGTGCTTGATTGGATAACATACCTATCAGCGTGTTTTTTTACGGATGTGCATGACACTAGAGCAAAAATAGTATTTAATGGTCGATCGACCATGCAAAGCATATCCGATGGGCACAATCCTTTGCACACACGTTCAACTAGGTGGAATTGACTTACATGAAAAGTGGCACGCCCATCGCATAAGTGCTTGATCAGATAACACACGTAGAAGTGTGTTTTTTTACGGATGTGCATGGCACTAAGGCAAAAATGGTATTTAATGCTGGATCGACCATGCAAAGCATATCCGATTGGCACGACACTTTGCACACACCTTCAACTAGGTGGAATTGACTTACATGCAAAGTGGCATTCCCATCGCATAAGTGATTGATCAGATAACACACCTAGCAGCGTGTTTTTTTACGGATGTGCATGGCACTAAGGCACAAATGGTATTTAATGCTCCATCGACCATGCAAAGCATATCCGATGGGCATAATACTTTTCCTATACCTCAACTTAGGTCGTATTAAAATTTTGTCAAAGAGGCACACCCATCCGATAAGTACTTGGTCAGATAACATACCTAAGGGCGTGTTTTTTTGCAGATGTGCATACCACTAGGGAAAAAACGGTGTATAATGTGTGATCAACCATGCAAATCATATCCGATGGTGAAAATACTTTGCACACACCTCAACCTAGTTGAAACGGACTTGCGTGCAAACTGGAGCCCCATCCAATAAGTACTAGTTTGAATAACACACCTAGGACCGTGTTTTTTCATGGTTGTGCATGACACCAAGGCAAAAACGGTGTTTTATGCTTGATCGACAATGCAAAGCATATCCGATGGGCACAATACTTTGCACACACCTTCAACAAGGTGGAATCGACTTACATGCAAAGTGGCACGCCCATCCCATAAGTTCTTGATCGGATAACATACCTAGCACTGTGTTTTTTGACGGATGTGCATGACACTAGAGCAAAAATAGTACTTAATGCTCGATCGACCATGCAAAGGATACCCGATGGGCACAAAACTTTTTGTATGCTTCAACCTGGGTGGTATTGAAATGTTCTCAATGAGGCACACCCATCCGATAAGTACTTGGTCAGATAACACACCTAATGGCGTGTTTTTTTGCGGATGTGCATATCATTAGGGAAAAAATGGTGTACAATGCGTGATCGACCATGGAAATCATATCCGATGGTGACAATACTTTGCACGCACCTCAACGTAGTTAAAACGGACTTGCGTGCAAAGTGGAGCCCCCATCTGATAAGTATTTATTTGAATAACACACCTATGGCCGTGTTTTTATATGGTTGTGCATGACACTACGGCAAAAACGGTGTGTTATGCTTGATCGACAATGCAAAGCATATCCGATGGGCACAATAC
The DNA here is from genome assembly GCF_047967505.1 of Dipteris shenzhenensis. NCBI lineage: Eukaryota > Viridiplantae > Streptophyta > Polypodiopsida > Gleicheniales > Dipteridaceae > Dipteris > Dipteris shenzhenensis. The sequence goes on from NC_141615.1 coordinate 54,295,897, forward strand.
TTTGCACACACCTTCAACTAGGTGGAATTGACTTACATGCAAAGTGGCACGCCCATCGCATAAGTGATTGATCAGATAACACACCTAGCAGCGTGTTTTTTTACGAATGTGCATGACACTAAGGCAAAAATGGTATTTAATGCTCGATCGACCATGCAAAGCATATCCGATGGGCACGATACTTTGCACCCATCCGATAAGTACTTGGTCAGATAACATACCTAAGGGCGTGTTTTTTTGCGGATGTGCATACCACTAGGGAAAAAACGGTGTATAATGCGTGATCGACCATGCAAATCATATCCGATGGTGAAAATACTTTGCACACACCTCAACCTAGTTGAAACGGACTTGCGTGCAAACTGGAGCCCCATCCGATAAGTACTAGTTTGAATAACACACCTAGGACCGTGTTTTTTCATGGTTGTGCATGACACCAAGGCAAAAACGGTGTTTTATGCTTGATCGACAATGCAAAGAATATCCGATGGGCACAATACTTTGCACACACCTTCAACAAGGTGGAATCGACTTACATGCAAAGTGGCACGCACATCCCATAAGTTCTTGATCGGATAACATACCTAGCACTGTGTTTTTTGACGGATGTGCATGACACTAGAACAAAAATAGTATTTAATGCTCGATCGACCATGCAAAGGATATCCGATGGGCACAAAACTTTTCGTATGCCTCAACCTGGGTGGTATTGAAATGTTCTCAATGAGGCACACCCATCCGATAAGTACTTGGTCAGATAACACACCTAATGGCGTGTTTTTTTGCGGATGTGCATATCATTAGGGAAAAAATGGTCTATAATGCGTGATCGATCATGCAAATCATATCCGATGGTGACAATACTTTGCACGCACCTCAACGTAGTTAAAAGGGACTTGCATGCAAAGTGGAGCCCGCATCTGATAAGTATTTATTTGAATAACACACCTATGGCCGTGTTTTTATATGGTTGTGCATGACACTACGGCAAAAACGGTGTGTTATGCTTGATCGACAATGCAAAGCATATCCCATGGGCACAATACTTTGTACACACCTTCAACTAGGTGTAATTGACTTACATGCAAAGTGGCACGCCCATCGCATAAGTGCTTGATCAGATAACACACCTAGTAGCGTGTTTTTTTACGAATGTGCATGACACTAAGGCAAAAATGGTATTGAATGCTCGATCGACCATGCAAAGCATATCCAATGGGCACGATACTTTGTACACACCTTTAACTAGGTGGAATTGACTTACATGCAAAGTGGCACGCCCATCCCATAAGTGCTTGATTGGATAACCTACCTAGCAGCGTGTTTTTTGACGGATGTGCATGACACTAGAGCAAAAATAGTATTTAATGCTCGATCGACCATGCAAAGCATATCCGATGGGCACAATACTTTGCACACACCTTCAACTAGGTGGAATTGACTTACATGCAAAGTGGCACGCCCATCGCATAAGTGCTTGATCAGATAACACACATAGCAGTGTATTTTTTTACAGATGTGCATGGCACTAAGGCAAAAATGGTATTTAATGCTCGATCGACCATGCAAAGCATATCCGTTGGGCACGATACTTTGCACACACTTTCAACTAGGTGGAATTGACTTACATGCAAAGTGGAATTCCCATCGCATAAGTGCTTGATCGGATAACACACCTAGGAGCGTGTTTTTTTACGGATGTGCATGGCACTAAGGCAAAAATGGTATTTAATGCTCGATCGACCATGCAAAGCATATCCGATGGGCATAATACTTTTCTCATACCTCAACCTAGGTGGTATTAAAATGTTGTCAAAGAGGCACACCCATCCGATAAGTACTTGGTCAGATAACATACCTAAGGGCGTGTTTTTTTGCGGATGTGCATACCACTAGGAAAAAAACGGTGTATAATGCGTGATCGACCATGCAAATCATATCCGATGGTGACAATACTTTGCACACACCTCAACCTAGTGGAAACCGACTTGCGTGCAAACTGGAGCCCCCATCCGATAAGTACTAGTTTGAATAATACACCTAGGACCGTGTTTTTTCATGGTTGTGCATGACACCAAGGCAAAAACGGTGTTTTATGCTTGATCGACAATGCAAAGCATATCCGATGGGCACAATACTTTGCACACACCTTCAACTAGGCGGAATCGACTTACCTGCAAAGTGGCACGCCCATCCCATAAGTTCTTGATCGGATAACATACCTAGCAGCGTGTTTTTTGACGGATGAGGACGGATGTGCATGACACTAGAGCAAAAATAGTATTTAATGCTCGATCGACCATGCAAAGCATATCTGATGGGCACAAAACTTTTCGTACGCCTCAACCTAGGTGGTATTGAAATGTTCGCAATGAGGCACACCCATCCGATAAGTAATTGATCAGATAACACACCTACTAGCGTGTTTTTTTACGGATGTGCATGGCACTAAGTCAAAAATGGTATTTAATGCTCGATCCACCATGCAAAGCATATCCGATGGGCACGATACTTTGCACACACCTTCAACTAGGTGGAATAGACTTATATGCAAAGCGGCACGCGCATCCCATAAGTGCTTGATTGGATAACATACCTAGCAGCGTGTTTTTTGACGGATGTGCATGACACTAGAGCAAAAATAGTATTTAATGCTCGATCGACCATGCAAAGCATATCCGATGGGCACAAAACTTTTCGTACGCCTTAACCTAGGTGGTATTGAAATGTTCTCAATGAGGCACACCCATTCGATAAGTACTTGGTCAGATAACACACCTAATGGCGTGTTTTTTTGCGGATGTGCATATCATTAGGAAAAAAATGGTGTATAATGCGTGATCGACCATGCAAATCATATCCGATGGTGACAATACTTTGCACGCGCCTCAATGTAGTTAAAGCAGACTTGAGTGCAAAGTGGACCCCCCATCTGATAAGTACTTATTTGAATAACACACCTATGGCCGTGTTTTTATATGGTTGTGCATGACACTAAGGCAAAAACGGTGTGTTATGCTTGATCAACAATGCAAAGCATATCCGATGGGCACAATACTTTGCACACACCTTAAACTAGGTGAAATTGACTTACATGCAAAGTGGCACGCCCATCGCATAAGTTCTTGATTAGATAACACACCTAGCAGCGTGTTTTTTTACGGATGTGCATGGCACTAAGGCAAAAATGGTATTTAATGCTCAATCAACCATGCAAAGCATATCCAATGGGCACGATACTTTGTACACACCTTCAAATAGGTGGAATTGACTTACATGCAAAGTGGCATTCCCATCGCATAAGTGCTTGATTGCATAACACACCTAGCAGCGTGTTTTTTTACGGATGTGCATGGCACTAAGGCGCAAATGGTATTTAATGCTTGATCGACCATGCAAAGCATATCCGATGGGCATGATACTTTGCACACACCTTAAACCAGGTGGAATTGACTTACATGCAAAGTGGCATGCCCATCACATAAGTGCTTGACCAGATAACACACCTAGCAGCGTGTTTTTTTACGGATGTGCATGGCACTAAGGCAGAAATGGTATTTAATGCTCGATCGACCATGCAAAGCATATCCGATGGGCACGATACTTTGCACACACCTTCAACTAGGTGGAATAGACTTAAATGCAAAGTGGCACGCCCATCCCATAAGTGCTTGATCGGATAACATACCTAGCAGCGTGTTTTTTGACGGATGTGCATGACACTAGAGTAAAAAAAGTATTTAATGCTCGATCAACCATGCAAATGATATCCGATGGGCACAAAACTTTTCGTACGCCTCAACCTACGTGGTATTGAAATGTTCTCAATGAGGCACACCCATCCGATAAGTACTTGGTCAGATAACACACCTAATGGCGTGTTTTTTTGCGGATGTGCATATCATTAGGGGAAAAATGGTCTATAATGCGTGATCGACCATGCAAATCATATCCGATGGTGACAATACGTTGCATGCACCTCAACGTAGTTGAAACAAACTTGCGTGCAAAGTGGATCCCCCATCTGATAAGTACTTATTTGAATAACACACCTATGGCCGTGTTTTTATATGGTTGTGCATGACACTAAGGCAGAAACGGTGTGTTATGCTTGATTGACAATGCAAAGCATATCCGATGAACACAATACTTTGCACACACCTTCAACTAGGTGTAATTGACTTACATGCAAAGTGGCACGCCCATCGCATAAGTGCTTGATCAGATAACACACCTAGCAGCATGTTTTTTTACGGATGTGCATGGCACTAAGGCAAAAATGGTATTTAATGCTCGATCAACCATGCAAAGCATATCGGATGGGCACGATACTTTGCACACACCTTCAACTAGGTGTAATTGAATTACATGCAAAGTGGCATTCCCATTGCATAAGTTCTTGATCGGATAACACACCTAGCAGCGTGTTTTTTTACGGATGTGCATGGCACTAAGGCAAAAATGGTATTTAATGCTCGATCGACCATGCAAAGCATATCCGATGGGCATAATACTTTTCTTATACCTCAACCTAGGTGGTATTAAAATGTTGTCAAAGAGGCACACCCATCCGATAAGTACTTGGTCAGATAACATACCTAAGGGCGTGTTTTTTTGCGGATGTGCATACCACTAGGGAAAAAATGGTGTATAATGCGTGATCGACCATGCAAATCATATCCGATGGTGACAATACTTTGCACACACCTCAACCTAGTTGAAACAGACTTGTGTGCAAACTCGAGCCCCCATCCGATAAGTACTAGTTTGAATAACACATCTAGGACTGCGTTTTTTGACGAATGTGCATGACACTAAGACAAAAACGGTGTTTTATGCTTGATTGACAATGCAAAGCATATCCGATGGGCACAATACTTTGCACACACCTTCAACTAGGTAGAATCAACTTACATGCAAAGTGGCACGTCCATCCCATAAGTGCTTGATCGTATAACATACCTAGCAGCGTGTTTTTTGACGGATGTGCATGACACTACAGTAAAAATAGTATTTAATGCTCGATTGACCATGCAAAGGATATCCGATGGGCACAAAACTTTTTGTACGCCTCAACCTAGGTGGTATTGAAATGTTCTCAATGAGGCACACCCATCCGATAAGTACTTGGTCAGATAACACACCTAATGGCATGTTTTTGTGCGAATGTGCATATCATTAGGGAAAAAATGGTGTATAATGCGTGATCGACCATGCAAATCATATCCGATGGTGAAAATACTTTGCACGCACCTCAACGTAGTTAAAATGGACTTGCGTGCAAAGTGGAGCCCCCATCTGATAAGTACTTATTTGAATAACACACCTATGGCCGTGTTTTTATATGGTTGTGCATGACAGTAAGGCAGAAACAGTGTGTTATGCTTGATCGACAATGCAAAGCATATTGGATGGGCACAATACTTTGCACACACCTTCAACTAGGTGGAATTGACTTACATGCAAAGTGGCATTCCCATCGCATAAGTACTTGATCGGATAACACACCTAGCAGCGTGTTTTTTTTTCGGATGTGCATGACAGGAGCAAAAATAGTATTTAATGCTCGATGGACCATGCAAAGCATATTTGATGGGCACAACACTTTTTGTACACCTCAACTAGGTGGAATTGACTTACATGCAAAGGGGCACCCGCATCCCATTAGTGCTTGATTGGATGCTTGATTGGATAACATACCTAGTAGGCTCATGTTTTTTTACGGATGTGCATGACACTAGAGCAAAAATAGTATTTAATGCTTGATTGACCATGCAAAGGATAACTTGGCATGTCCATCTGATGAGTACTTGATCGGATAACTTCTCCCACCAATAAATTAAGTACTAATTAAAAATTATAATAAATGAGTAGATTATTAAAAAGAGACTAATATTTATGTAATTGTTGCTACTGCAGCTTGCTTGCGAAGGACTCTCACAAAGGAGATGGCTATAGATTTTGTTCCAGGGATGGATGTGATTTTATGTAGCAAAAGAGAAGTAGTTGCATTTGCTACAATCCATGATAGTGATCCCAATTCACTTTGCCACTTTCGAAGACTTGGCGAAGATAAGGTGGCAGTTACTGTATCAAAGATTCTTAGCGCACATGTTGAGCTAAAGTATAAATGTGGAGATATGGAAACACTTGGAGATGTTATGCCCTACAATACATCCAACAAATCATTTATAGCATGGGACAAAGATGAGACTTATGCAACAGACATTATCAAGAATACAAAGTGCACCACCTTGGATTTTACTATAGGGGACATTTTACAAATGAGATCATTTGCAAATAAGATTGTAGCAGAAGGTGAAGTATTGGGATTTGAACAAGTGGAGCAATGGTCATTTGCACAGATGAGGATTCTAAAAGTCACTGATGATGGTATGGTTGATAACATAACATCCTTATGTGATTCCTACTATGAGGTAGGCAAGAATATGAGATGGAGCATGCAATTTTTAAACATGAGAAAGAGGCACGTGGTTTTCAATGATAAAGACAACGTATACTACAATATCAAAGGACCTAAAAAGCGTGCCCATGTGCCAGGCTCTATCACTTCAAATGTGGATGATTTCAATATACTCAATTATAGAAGTGACATCTTATCTGGAGTGGATGAGTTCATTGGTTCCAAGAAACAAAATGATTTTAGAAGCGAAGCCTTATCTGGGGTGGATGAATTCTTGCACAGTGAGAAGGGCAAAGGTTTCAATAGCGATGTCTTGTCAAGTGTGGATGAGTTCATGCATATTAACAAACTTGGTGTCAATCAAGGTTGTGGATTTGTGAAAGCCATGCAAGATGTCCCAATGAGTGATGTTCTCTCAGGAGTGGAAGAGTTTTAAGGTTCTCAATACTCTCGTAGAATATTGAATTCATTGAATGGTCCTAAGAGTATGTTAAAAACGAGGATGAGATCAACAGAGGATTATTCAGTATTTAACTTTGATTGTGATATGAACAAGGATGCAACGACCAATCATGGATACTTGGTTACAAACAAATGTGAGGAGAAGAAGTGCATAAATACAGATAACAACATGCACGAGGAACGAAAACGGTCATACATATGCATGAAGAGAAAGAGAATCCAGGCAGATCCACAAAAGCAACCAAAGAGGAAGAGAGTAATGAAGGAGGAGAACATGTTAAATGCATTGGGATATCTATGTTGCAAGCCAAGATGTATGCGCTTCATTGATCTTGCAGACATCAGGGAATGTAGAGGACACGTGTGGCAAAGAAGGGGAAGCGAAAGAAATGAATACCTTCTCACAAGTCTCTCTTGCTTTCTTCAGAATGGCAATAAAAGGCTAAGTTCAAGACAAAAGGTAAAACCTCTCGTAAATGGAAAAAGGATTTGCAATAAGGCATATCGCAATATTACTGGATTATCCCATGGTACATATTGGGATTTAGTCACCAAGGCAAAGGGCGGCAACAAATTTAGCATTCACGGTAATAGAGGAAGGTCCAAATCAAGAATCTCAACTGTCAGGGCAGCAGCAATTTTGCAAGACTTCATACATGAAAATACTTTGCCTCAACCCCATATATCTACCAAACTCCCTAACGGTGACGCGATCACTGAAATGCACCTTCCAATGGGCTTGACAAAGCTCGAAGTATTTGACTCTATTGCAGAAAAGCAAAGGCAAAGAGGGGATGCCGTAGCTTCTTCTCATACTTTGTATACTCTTTGGAAGAAGAACTTTGGATATGTTAAAATCCCAAGGAGGCAAAAAATGTCAAAGTGCAATGTCTGTGATGATTTAAAGCGAGCGATTGAGAGTGCAACACGTCCAAATCAAAGGGAATTATACAAAAAAAACCGAAAATCTCATCATGACCTTATTCAACATTCCAGACAAAAATATGCATTTTGGAAGGAGCAAGCTATTTCGCATCCTGATGACTACATGTGCCTTATTGTAGATGGCATGGATCAGAATACAACAACATTGCCTCATTTTGTTGCCACTCCACCTAAATTACAAGGAAAGCACTTTCTAAAGACACATCTATGTGGAGTGTTCGTGCATGGAATTAAGTTCTTTGCAGATATATGGATTGATTCCTTGCATCTACATGATAGCAATCAAGTTGTAACATCTATTATGAAGGAAATTCGCAATGTACATGCAGAAAAAGGTCGCCTGCCACCGACTTTGAGAATACAAGCTAATAATTGCTGGCGAGAAAATAAGAATGTACTCATGTTTGCATTCTGCTCCATGCTAGTTGCTCATCGAATCTTCAATGAGATCGAATGTGGATTTTTGTATGTTGGGCATACACATGAGGATATCGATCAGGTTTTTAGCACAGTCTCAAGGGAGCTTAAATGCAAGGATGTGGAGACAATAGATGACTTGGTAAGAAGATGTGGCAGGCAAGTTGGTGGTCGTAAGGAAAGTACAGTATGTGAGAGGCTCGAAAGAATGTATGATTGGAAGAGCTTCATTCTACCTTTCATACAAACGGGTGGTGATGCATTGGCAGGTCATACCAATCCACACTACTTTCGTTTTTTTTTACAAGATGAAAAACCCGTAATGCAATGGCAACAGTATTCTCATGATACAAAATGGGAACTTGAAGAACCTTACAGTCTCTTAACTTCAATTCCCAGCAAGGAAAGGTATCCAACATGGGCTCCTATACAAGAATTTAATGAGAGGTCTAATTGTGAAATAGATGGATTAAAAGCATTTATTACATACAAAGAGGAAATGCTCCGGAAATATCCTGATTCGAAGCCTACTTGGAGAGAACACACTACCACTGTAATTAACAAGACACGAAATTTAATAAAGGACCTTGAGAGAATGCGAGGCTCAAAGGATGTCAAGGAAGAATGCAATATGTTTTGGCCAAATGTTCATAACAATTTGCGCCCAGCTCCAGTCTTTGAAAATGAATTTGTATCATTACTCCCACGTCCATATTGTGGACCGAAGAAGAGAGAGTTTATGCCACAAGTAGATATAGAGGTCGATTGTTTTGTTGTGGTTCGGCCATCGGATGATGAATATGAGAATGTGAAGTTTTGGGTTGCAAAAGTAGTTGATGTGCAAAGAGATGACCAAGGGAGAGCTACAACATTTACAGCGGTATGGTATGAGCCAAAGGGCAGGAAGGAGAATATGGATAACAACACATTATATACTAATTGTATAATGAAGGAAGGGGTCCCAAATGATGAAGCGGTCTCTCAAGTTTCGACGGAGACAATCATAGTGTCTTGGCATTCAAGGGCAAAGAAATCAAAGAAGCACATGGGATATGAGGTAGAAGGAAAAATAAAAATACCACAGCAAACTATTTTGCATATACACGAATTTTTAAGGATGCTCGCCATGGAGGAAGTAGAAGGAGATAGCGCAAATGAAGAATGTCCATGATTAAAGCTTTGTATTGAAGTCCATTGAAGGATTTTATTTGGGTACTAGGCAAGGAGCCAATCCAAGACAATTATAATCAGAGTCATCACCTCCTATGTCAAATGAGAGTCAAAATATGCACTGGATGTCACCCAAGGATCAAGCCTTGCCAAGACAATAGGGAGTTAATGCAGATGGCACCTGGCAAGGGACTATCACATTGAGCAATAAGACAATGGGGAGTCAATGCACCCAAGGGGCAAGGCTTGGCAAGATAACTTGTGGGAGTTAATGCAGATGGCACCTGTAATTTGCACTGGATGTCACCCAAGGGTCAAGGCTTGGCAAGACAACAGGGAGTTAATGCAAATGGCACCTGGCAAGGGACTATCGCATTGAGCAATAAGACAATGGGGAGTCAATGCACCCAAGGGGCAAGGCTTGGCAAGACAAGCCTAGGTCAAATTATGCAGATGGCAGCTGGCAAGGGACTGTCGTGACATTGAGCAATAAGACAATGGGGTGTCAAATTCTGCAGATGGCATGAATTGAGGCTCTTTAAGAGCAACAATTTAAATTGTAAACATATGTTCAATCTATATCATTTTGGATATAAAGACTCTAGCTAAGAGCAACGTCTCTCAATGTAATCATATACATAAAGCTATAATTGCTATTATCCCTCTTTGGATCAATACAAAACTTGGGTCTTATGGCATCATGTCTTCTTTCTATTTATTAAAAGTTTTGTTAAATTTTGTGCATATTGCCGAGTGACAATGTTATTTTCATGAAATATTTAAGTCTCCTTTCATGGATTTATAAATTTATCACGTCAACGAAAAACGTCAAGGAAAAATATTAAAAATAATTAAATTAACAAATAACTTAGATATAGAGCCACAAAGTGAACTTTTGATTTGGGAAGGAAAAACGTCAAGGAAAAATATTAAAAATAATTAAATTAACAAATAACTTAGATATAGCTAGAATTTCTAATATAGGATTATTTCAAATTCTTGCATGTTGGTGCAAAAGTATAGATTGAAAAAACAATATTTTTATGTGAATATGACAGTGCCACAAAGTGAACTTTTGATTTGGGAAGAAACTTTTTAGAAAGTAAAATTTTGATTTGGAAAGGATATTTTCATAAAGTAAAGTTTTCATTTGGGAAGGATTTTTGGGCTTCGTCCAAAAACAACACAAAAAGTCCAAAATTAATGAAATAGATGTTCCTTACTCCTCTAACTCTCCTCTCATCCCTGGGGACCGCATCTCTCTCATCCCTGGGGCCCCCAGGAGTCCTCTCTCTCTCTCTTCCTTCTCTGTCTCTCCTTCCCTCCCCCCCCCCCCTCTCTCTCTCTCTCTCTCTCTCTCTCTCTCTCTCTCCCCCTCCCCTCCCTCCCCTCACTCCTCTCTCTCTCTCCCCTCCCTTTTCCTCACTCCTCCACCCTGGGGCCACGGCCACCAGGACCCCCCTCTCTCTCTCTCTCCCTCCCCTCCCTCTCACCTGTCGGCCGCAGCCACCAGGACCCCCCCTCTCTCTCTCTCTCTCTCTCTCTCTCGCTCCCTCCCCTCCCCAGCGTGTTTTTTTACGGATGTGCATGACACTAGACCAAAAATGGCATTTAATGCTCGATCGACCATGCAAAGGATATCCGATGGGCACAATAATTTTCCTACGCCTCAACCTAGGTGGTATATAAATGTTCTCAAAGAGGCATACCCATCTGATAAGTACTTGGTCAGATAACATACCTAAGGGCGTGTTTTTTTTCGGATGTGCATATCACTACGGCAAAAACGGTGGATAATGCGTGATCAACCATGCAAAGCATATCAGATGGCCACAATACTTTGCACGCACCTCAACCTAGTTGAAACCGACTTGCATGCAAAGTGGAGCGCCCATTCCATAAGTACTTGATCGAATAACATACCTAGCAGCGTGTTTTTTTACGGATGTGCATGACACTAAGGCAAAAACGGTGTTTTATGCTTGATCGACAATGCAAAGCATATCCGATGGGCATAATACTTCTCACACACCTTAAACTAGGTGAAACTGACTTACATGCAAAGTAGAGCACCCCATAAGTACGTGATCGGTTAACATACCTAGCAGCGTGTTTTTTTACGGATGTGCATGACACTAGAGCAAAAATAGTATTTAATGCTCGATCGACCATGCAAAGGATATCCGATGGGCACAATACTTTTCCTACGCCTCAACCTAGGTGGTATTGAAATGTTATCAAAGAGCCACACCCATCTGATAAGTACTTGGTCAGATAACATACCCAAGGGCGTCTTTTTTTCCGGATGTGCATATCACTACCGGAAAAACGTTGTATAATGCGTGATCGACCATGCAAAGCATATCCGATGGTCACATAACTTTGCACACACCTCAACCTAGTTGAAACCGACTTGCGTGCAAAGTGGAGCCCCCGTACTTGTTTCAATAACACACCTAGGACCGTGTTTTTTATGCAAGACACTAAGGTAAAAATGGTATTTTATGCTTGATTGACAATGCAAAGCATATCCGATGGGCACAATACTTTGCACACACCTTCAAATAGGTGGAATTGACTTACATGCAAACTGGCATTCCCATCGCATAAGTACTTGATCAGATAACACACCTAGCAGCATGTTTTTTTACGAATGTGCATGACACTAAGGAAAAAATGGTATTTAATGCTCGATCGACCATGCAAAGCATATCCGATGGGTACAATACTTTTCCTATGCCTTAACCTAGGTGGTATTGAAATGTTCTCAAAGAGGCACACCCATCCGATAAGTACTTGGTCAGATAACATACCTAAGGGCGTGTTTTTTTGCGGATGTGCATATCACTACTAGAAAAACGTTGTATAATGCGTGATCGACCATGCAAAGCATATCCTATGGTGACAATACTTTGCATGCACCTCAACCTACTGAAAAGGAACTTGTGTGCAAAGTAGAGCCCCCATATGATAAGTACTTGTTTGAATAACACACCTAGGACTGTGCTTTTTTATGGTTGTGCATGACACTAAGGCAAAAACGGTATTTTATGCTTGATCGACAATGAAAAGCATATCTAATGGGCACAATACTTTGCATACACCTTCAACTAGGTGTAATTGACTTACATGGACAGTGACATTCCCATCGCATAAGTACTTGATCGGATAACACACCTAGCAGCATGTTTTTTTACAGATGTGCATGACACTAAGGCAAAAATGGTATTTAATGCTTGATCAACCATGCAAAGCATATTAGATGGGCACAATACCTTTCCTACGCCTTAACCTAGGTGGTATTGAAATGTTCTCAAAGAGGCACACCCATCCAATAAGTACTTGGTCAGATAACATACCTAAGGGCGTGTTCTTTTATGTTGTGCATTACACTAGAGCAAAAAATGAGTTTTATGCTTCATCAACAATGCAAAGCATATCCGATGGGCATAACACTTTGCACACACCTTGAACTAGGTGGAATTGAATTACATGAAAAGTGGCATGCCCATCCCATAAGTACTTGATCGGATAACATACCTAGTAGCGTGGTTTTTTATGGATGTGCATGACACCAAGGCAAAAATGGTATTTAATGCTCGATCGACCATGCAAAGCATATCTGATGGGCATAATACTTTTCCTACCCCTCAACCTAGGTGGTATTGACATGTTTTCAAACAGGCACACCCATCCGATAAGTACTTGGTCAGATAACACACCTAAGGGCGTGTTTTTTTGTGGATGTGCATATCACTAGGGAAAAAACGGTGCATAATGCATGATTGACCATGCAAAGCATATCCAATGGTCACAATACTTTGCACACACCTCAACCTAGTTGAAAGATACTTGCATGCAAAGTGGAGCCCCCATCCGATAAGTACTAGTTTGAATAACACTCCTAGGACCGTGTTTTTTTATGGTTGTGCATTACACTAAGGCAAAAATGTTGTTTTATGCTTGATCGACAATGCAAAGCATATCCGATGGGCAGAATACTTTGCGCAAGCCTTCAACTAGGTGGAATTGACTTACATGCAAAGTGGCCCTCCCATCCCATAAGTCCTTGATCGGATAACATACCTAGCAGCGTGTTTTTTTACGGATGTGCATGACACTAGAGCAAAAATAGTATTTAATGCTCAATCGACCATGCAAAGGATATCCAATGGACACGACACTTTTCCTACGCCTCAACCTAGGTCGTATTGAAATGTTCTCAAAGAGGCACACCCATCCGATAAGTACTTTATTCAAACACGTACTTCTCAGATGGCAGCTCCACTTTGCATGCAAGTATGTTTTAGCAAGATTGAGGCCTAGGACCGTGTTTTTTTATGGTTGTGCATGACACTAAGGCAAAAACGGTGTTTTATGCTTGATAGACAATGCAAAGCATATCCGATGGGTACAATACTTTGCACACACCTTAAACTAGGTGGAATTGACTTACATGCAAAATGGCATGCCCATCCCATAAGTACTTGATCAAATAACATACCTAGCAGCGTGTTTTTTAACGGATGTGCATGACACCAAGGCAAAAATGGTAATTAATGCTCGATCAACCATGCAAAGCATATCTAATGGGCACAATACTTTTCCTACACCTCAACCTAGGTGGCATTGACATGTTTTCAAATAGGCACACCCATCCGATAAGTACTTGGTCAGATAACACACCTAAGGGCGTGTTTTTTTGCGGATGTGCATATGATTAGGGTGAACATGGTGTATGATGCATGATCGACCATGCAAAGCATATCTGACTTGCGTGCAAACTGGAGCCCCCATCTGATAAGTACTTTTTTGAATAACACACCTAGGACCGTGTTTTTTATGGTTGTGTATGACACTGAGGCACAAATGGTGTTTAATGCATGATATACCATGCAAAGCATAGACGGTGGGCACAATACTTTGCATGTACCTCAATGTAGGTGTTATTGAGTTGCATGCAAAGTGGCATGTCCATCTGATGAGTACTTATCGGATAACTTCTCCCACCAATAAATTAAGTACTAATTAAAAATTATAATAAATGAGTAGATTATTAAAAAGAGACTAATATTTATGTAATTGTTGCTACTACAGCTTGCTTGCAAACGACTCTCACAAAGGAGATGGCTATAGATTTTGTTCGAGGGATGGATGTGATTTTATGTAGCAAAAGAGAAGTAGTTGCATTTGCTACAATCCATGATAGTGATCCCAATTCAGTTTGCCACTTTCAAAGACTTGGCGAAGATAAGGTGGCAGTTACTGTATCAAAGATTCTTAGCGCACATGTTGAGCTAAAGTATAAATGTGGAGATTTGGAAACACTTGGAGATGTTATGCCCTACAATATATCCAACAAATCATTTATAGCATGGGACAAAGATGAGACTTATGCAACAGACATTATCAAGAATACAAAGTGCACCACCTTGGATTTCACTATAGGGGACATTTTACAAATGAGATCATTTGTAAATAAGATTGTAGCAGAAGGTGAAGTATTGGGATTTGAACAAGTGGAGCAATGATCATTTGCACAGATGAGGATTCTAAAAGTCACTGATGATAGTATGGTTGATAACAGAACATCCTTATGTGATCCCTACTATGAGGTAGGCAAGAATATGAGATGGAGCATGCAATTTTTAAACATGAGAAAGAGGCACGTGGTTTTCAATGATAAAGACAAGGTATACTACAATATCAAAGGACCTAAAAAGCGTGCCCATGTGCCAAGCTCTATCACTTCAAATGTGGATGATTTCAATGTACTCAATTATAGAAGTGATATCTTATCTGGAGTGGATGAGTTCATTGGTTCCGAGAAACAAAATGATTTTAGAAGCGAAGCCTTATCTGGGGTGGATGAATTCTTGCACAGTGAGAAAGGCAAAGGTTTCAATAGTGATGTATGCGCTTCATTGATCTTGTAGACATCAAGGAATGTAGAGGACACGTGTGGCAAAGAAGAGGAAGCGAAAGAAATGAATACCTTCTCACAAGTCTCTCTTGCTTTCTTCAGAATGGCAATAAAATGCTAAGTTCTAGACAAAAGGTAAAACCTCTCGTAAATGGAAAAAAGATTTGCAATAAGGCATATCACAATATTACTGGATTATCCCATGGTACATATTGCGATTTAGTCACCAAGGCAAAGGGCGGCAACAAATTTAGCATTCACGGTAATAGAGGAAGATCCAAATCAAGAATCTCAACTATCAGGGCAGCAACAATTTTGCAAGACTTCATACATGAAAATGCTTTACCTCAACCCCATATATCTACCAAACTCCCGAACAGTGACGCGATCACTGAAATGCACCTTCCAATGGGCTTGACAAAGCTCAAAGTATTTGACTCTATTGCAGAAAAGCAAAGGCAAAGAGGGGATGCCATAGCTTCTTCTCATACTTTGTATACTCTTTGGAAGAAGAACTTTGGATATGTTAAAATCCCAAAGAGGCAAAAAATGTCAAAGTGCAATGTCTGTGATGATTTAAAGCGAGTGATTGAGAGTGCAACATGTCCAAATCAAAGGGAATTATACAAAAAACACCGAAAATCTCATCATGACCTTATTCGACATTCCAGACAAAAATATGCATTTTGGAAGGAGCAAGCTATTTCGCATCCCGATGACTACATGTGCCTTATTGTAGATGGCATGGATCAGAATACAACAACATTGCCTCATTTTGTTGCCACTCCACCTAAATTACAAGGAAAGCACTTTCTAAAGACACATCTATGTGGAGTGTTAGTGCATGGAATTAAGTTATTTGTAGATATATGGATTGATTCCTTGCATCTACATGATAGCAATCAAGTTGTAACATCTATTATGAAGGCAATTCGCAATGTAGATGCAGAAAAAGGTCGCCTACCACCGACTTTGAGAATACAAGCTAATAATTGCTGGTGAGAAAATAAGAATGTACTCATGTTTGCATTTTGCTCCATGCTAGTTGCTCATCGAATCTTCAATGAGGTAGAATGTGGATTTTTGTATGTTGGGCATACACATGAGGATATCGATCAGGTTTTTAGCACAGTCTCAAGAGAGCTTAAATGCAAGGATGTGGAGACAATAGATGACTTGGTAAGAAGATGTCATAGGCAAGTTGGTGGTCGTAAGGAAAGTATAGTATGTGAGAGGCTCGAAAGAATGTATGATTGGAAGAGCTTCATTCTACCTTTCATACAAACAGGTGGTGATGCATTGACAGGTCATACCAATGCACACTACTTTCGTTTTTTTTTTAAAAGATGAAAAACCCATAATGCAATGGCAACAGTATTCTCATGATAAAAAATGGGAACCTGAAGAACCTTACAATCTCTTAACTTCAATTCCCAGCAAGGAAAGGTATCCAACATGGGCTCCTATACAAGAATTCAATGAGAGGTCTAACTATGAAATAGAAGGATTAAAAGCATTTATTACATACAAAGAGGAAATGCTCCGGAGATATCTTGATTCGAAGCCTAGTTGGAGAGAGCACACTACCACTATAATTAACAAGACACGAAATTTAATAAAGGACCTTGAGAGAATGCGAGGCTCAAAGGATGTCAAGGAAGAATGCAATATGTTTTGGCCAAATGTTCATAACGATTTGCACCCAACTCCAGTCTTTGAAAATGAATTTGTATCATTACTCCCATGACCATATTGTGGACCGAAGAAGAGAGAGTTTATGCCACAAGTAGATATAGAGGTCGATTGCTTTGTTGTGGTTTGGCCATCGGATGATGAATATGAGAATGTGAAGTTTTGGGTTGCAAAAGTAGTTGATGTGCAAAGAGATGACCAAGGGAGAGCTACAACATTTACAGCGGTATGGTATGAGCCAAAGGGCGGGAAGGAGAATATGGATAAGAACACATTGTGTACTAATTGTATAATGAAGGAGTGGGTCCCAAACGATGAAGTGGTCTCACAAGTTTCGACGGAGACAATCATAGTGTCTTGGCATTCAAGGGCAAAGAAATCAAAGAAGCGCATGGGATATGAGGTAGAAGGAAAAATAAAAATACCACAGCAAAGTATTTTGCATATACACGAATTTTTAAGGATGCTCGCCATGGAGGAAGTAGAAGGAGACAACGCAAATGAAGGATGTCCATGATTAAAGCTTTGTATTGAAGTCCATTGAAGGATTTTATTTGGGTACTAGGCAAGAAGCCAGTTGACAATTAAAATCAGAGTCATCACCTCCTATGTCAAATGAGAGTCAAAATATGCACTGGATGTCACCCAAGGGTCGAGGCTTGGCAAGACAATAGGGAGTTAATGTAGATGGCACCTGGCAAGGGACTGTCACATTGAGCAATAAGACAATGGGGAGTCAATGCACCCAAGGGGCAAGGCTTGGCAAGAGAAGTGGGAGTTAATACAGATGGCACCTGGCAAGGAACTGTCGTGACATTGAGCAATAAGACAATGGGGAGTCAAATTACGCAGATGGCATGAATTGAGGCTCTTTAAGAGCAACAATTTAAATTGTAAACATATGTTCAATCTATATCATTTTATACAAAGACTCCAGCTGAGAGCAACGTCTCTCAATGTAAACATATAATGATAGCTATAATTGCTATTATAATTCTTTGGTTCAACACAAAACTTGGGTCTTATGGCATCATATCTTTTTTCTATTTATTAAAAGTTTTAAAAATTTTGTGCATATTGCGAGTGACAATGTTATTTACATGAAATATTTAAGTCTCCTTTCATGGATTTATGGCCATGATGAAAATAGTTGCATTTTCAACATGCGCAACAACCCGCCTCGACCTCAACAATACCAAGCAGCACCCATGCCAGTGTACAAGCAATCGGCACTTACACAAGCACCCCCAGCTCCGAGGCTAAATCCTGTTCCCATTCGGACACGTCCCACAAATCCTTAGGAATCCAAATCCACGACCATATCCAAGAGCACCAAATCTAGTTCCTCAGGCAATTCCAATACATCAATTACAAGCCGAGGAAGTAGACTCGTCATTTGAGTATGAAACAGAGTACCCAGTGTACTATATAGAAGGTGCAGAGGGTCTAATACCAGTTTATGCATATCAAGTGCTACAGTTGTGGAGAAAATCACCAGATCGTAGAGTGCCCTCATCGTTGTAGCCCAGCTACTTTCCAACCACTCTGCAGAGATTGTGGCGTAGGACATGCCTATATGGATTTTCCCATGAAAAATAAAGGCCTAGAACTATATGGATTTTCCCATGAAAAATAAAGGCCTAGAACAAACAGAGGTTAAGCCTGATGTCCCAATTGGCATCATTGGGGTGGACCATCAAAGTCTGGGTCTGCCAACAAGTGTAATATCACAACGTGTAAATGTAATTACATGCCAATAGAAAGAGGCCACCAAGGACCTAGCATTCCAATCCAACCAAAGTGACTTCTTAAAAAGAAAGCACAAGTGCCTCCACCTCCGCCAAGCAATGAGCAACCGAGCTCATTCACATCAACTCCCGAGCCTCAAATAAAAGAAACTTTATACCCAAATGTAGAGGTGGAGAAGGCTCACTTTCAGGCACTTCAACCATGGGTACAAAAGGAACAAGCTCAATTTGAGGCTGAGAAACAAGCTCAAGACCCAATCCATGACTCATCTAGAACTCTTGCGATTGAAACATGGGAAGAAGTTGGGGAAGACAGACACATCACTCGTTTACTATGATCTCAAGAGGAGCGACGTCGTATCGGTGCTCTGGAGGGAGCATCTTCGATTTGGAACTGAGAAGCTGGGAAGTGGCTTCATTAAGAACTTGCTAGTAGTCCATTTCCCATTCTTCAAGCATGGGGAGTGCATCGAATGGAAAGCGAGTAATCTCTACATTAGTTTTTCCATACACTATACACTCAGTCTCAGGATGGACATGATGCAGTATGGGATTGACTGTAGAGACAAGATAATTGACAGAGCGAATGTGGATGGCACAATGCTCAGATTTGGGCTTAAAAATATGGATCATTCAAAGACATTTTGAAATTGGGGTAGACAATAGTATGCACAGGTTCCTTGTTCAAGCTGCCATGTACTAAGCCTATATGGGCATCTTTAAGATTAAGGTGATGAGTATCTACAAGGCTCGCCATACATGTAGCATTTACACCAAGGTGAAATAAATGCTCTATAGCTAGCACAAAACAGCCATAGTGGATATACTGGTAACCAAAATTTACAAAAGAGTCTATCTCTTGAGGAGTCAAGAGAGGAAGATAAACACCGGTAGATCCTTCATCTACAACATTAATACAAACCTCAGAGATCTTTACATGCTTCAAGGCCTTGAAATGAAAAGTTGAAAACTTGTAAATCTCCTCAGGGTCAATAATAGGCATGTTCCAAGCTGCCTTGCTATCAGTGATTTCAGTGGATGAGGCAGTAGAATGAGGAGCAGAAATACAGGCAGACTCAAGCAGTTCGATAGATTAAGGCTAAGGTATAGAACCTGCCAGCCCTCAACATCACTATGATAAATCGAAGAAGCGTATTGTGAGCTCCTCGTTGAAGGCCAGAAGAGCCGTGTAGTGGTTGTACCTCCCCCGCATGAGGATTCTTGCCTTAGTTTCCAAAGCTTCATATCCCATTATGGCCATGGTCATCCGTTCCCTTTCTACCCGTTTCTCTTCTTCTCGTTCAACTTCTACTACCTCCGAAATCACTGATAGCAAAGCGGCTTGGAACATGCCTATGATTTCCCTTGAAGATATTTACAAGTTCTTAGCCTTTCACTTCAAGGCCCTCAAACATGTGAAAGTCTCCGAAGTTGTGCTCTGGTTTCTATCTTCCCTTGTTCACACCTCATGAGATAGACTCCTTCTAGTCTTTTGGTTACTAGTACATACATTACGGTTGTTTCATATTAGCCATAGAACCTTTGTTTTGTATGGGTGTAAATGCCACTTGCATGGCAAGTCTTGTAGATATGCACCATTTCCATTTAAAAGATGCACATATAGGTTTAATCCATGGTAGCCTTAATAGAGAGTCAGTGTATACTATTGTATATCCTAATTTCAAGATGTCCCTCACAGATCCTCATCTTTCTACTGGTCTACATCTTTATGTACAAATTAAAGGTTTGTCTATGAAGCCTAACTTAAAACATTGTGCCATCCATGTTCGGTCTATTAATTATTTAGTTTCTACCATTAATCCCATTCCACATCATGTCAATGCCAAAGACAAATGTATCATTTATAGCACGGCCAATGCTGAAGTCACCAGGTTTAAGTTCGATGCTCTCCCCTTGTCCGATGAATGGGAGATGGACTATCAGCAGGTTCTAAAAGAAGCATCTTCCTCTCAATTCAACTTTCCAGATAGAAGATGCTCCTACAAAGTTGGTGGTACGTTTCTGTTCCCCACGCGATCATTATTAGCATGTTATGTGCTTGTCATTTCCATCTTCTTCCAAAGTATCTATAGTCAGAGTTTTGGACGATGCTCCTACTAGCACGTCTGAGGCAACACCAGATCTGCCCCTAGCAAAAGTCAAAGCTATCCGTGATTGGGTCACATCATTAGTAACTTTGCATTTTCTTGTCGATGCCAGCCTACAATAAACCCTAAACCCTAAACCAATTTGCAGGCACGTTTAGGGTTTAGGATTTATTAGGGTTTAGGTTTTAGAAAAATAAGAAAAGGTGTGTAGCAGTGAAGTGTGAGTGATTGGCCCACTGCAGCTGCAAAACGATGGCTGTGGCAGCAAAAAATGGAAATTTTGGAATTTTCGGGGGTCGATTACGTGCTTAAAACTATGTGAAAAATGTGCTTGTGAAGTGTGCAAAGGTGCTTAAAGTTCTAAGAATACATGAGTAAGGTAGAATACTCAAGTACTAAACACAAAACTAAGCAACCAAAAGCTCATGGACAAAAAGATGGCCAAGAGCACACATTGTACATAAACAAATTAATGTTCAAGTACTAAACATTCAAGCAAGCAGGAAACAATACATGAGCAACAAGTTGCATAAGTACTCACATACAAGAGCAAAACATGAGCAACAAAGTTGCACAAGTACCTCACACAAAGACACAAAGACACAAGAGAGAAAAAAGAGATAGAAAATCCTCTTTGTATTACAAACGGGTGCTTTGTTCCAAACTAGTTTCGCTTGATATTCTCAAGCTCATCTGTGGAACACCCAAAATGTGAGAATACAAATGAGAGAAGCTCCCCCTTTATAGTGGGGGGAGGCCACTTTTTGTCCTCTTTGCTTATGGGATTACTCTTGGGGCATCGCCACATGTCAATAGCCCACAAAATCAAAAATTTGATTTTCGAGGACCGAAGGTTACGTTAGCCCAAAGATAACCCTGAAAAGCTCAAAAATGGTCCAAAAAGAGTGCAAAAAGTCCCAAAATGACGACCCAAGCCTGAGACGTCTCATATGCCATAAAGATGGATGCTCCAGGGGGTGTCTTACAAGGCGGGACCTGCATGGACTAACTAGACCTAGGCATCTTAAGACGTGATTTGACCAAAAAAGAGCAAAGATTTCACTCAGATTTCATGGATTCCTCCAGCAAATGATTGGTCGAGGTAGATACTGTAGCTCAGGACGTTGTTGGCAAAGCCAGTGAAGTTTAGGGTTTAGGGTTAAAAAAGCTGTGATGGAGTGCTACAAAGACAACTCCTGTAAAATAAATTGTTGGCCAGCTGCAGCAGCAAAATGGTAGCTACAGCAGCAAAAAACGGAAAAATTGGAATTTTCGGGGGCCGGTTACATGCTTAAAACTATGTCTTAAAAAAATGTGTGAAAAAAGTGCTTGTGAAGTGTGAGTAGGTGCTTAAAGTTCTAAGAGTACATGAGTAAGGTAGAATACTCAAGTACTAGACACATAACAAAGCAACCAAATGCTCATGGACAAAAAAGATGGCCAAGAGCACACACGGTACATGAACATATTGATGTTCAAGTACTAAACATTCAAGCAAGCGAATAGTACATGAGCAACAAGTTGCACAAGTACCCCATACAAGAGCAATACATGAGCAAAAAAGTTGCACAAGTACCTCACACAAAGATACAAAGACACAAGAGGGACAAAAATGCTTGTTTTATTACAAGAGAGGTGCTTGCTCCAAACTAGTTTCGCTTGATCTCTCAAGCTCTTCAGTGGAGCACCTCTTGAAATGTGATACAAAAATGAGAGTCTCTCTCTTTATATAGAAGTGGGGAGGGCTAGGGTTTGCACCATTGTATATGGGATAACTCTCTCAACTTTGCATAGGAGAGCCCGTGGGATACAAGGTACAAAAAAGCTCATAAATGAGTCAAAACGAACCCGACGAAGGTGCTGTCTGGTGCAAAATGATGCTAAGAACTAGTACAATCTTTTTGCCAAAAAATCCAACGATGCCCGTCTAGACATTCCGGATGCCTCGTAAGGTGTGCGCTGCTCCTGAGTGGCGATTTGACTAAAAAAGGCCATAACTGATTGAAAATGGACTCGATGAAGAAGTCGTCTATTGCAAAAAGAAGCTGAAAACTAGAACTATCTCTTCACCAAGAAATATTTGACAGTGACCTGAATATTCCAGGCATCATGTGGGGCCCACATTGTTGTTGAGTCATGATTTGACAAAAAATGATCGCAAATTCCGTGGATTTCTCCAACAAATGAGAGGACGAGGTAGATGCTTTAGCTTAGGATGATTTTGGCAAAGCTGATGAGGGGTAGGGTTTAGGGTGGCCCCAAGGTTTAAAGCTTTTGTGAACTTTGAATAGTCCAGCTTAAGAACCAGGGGGGTCCTTTTACCTGTCTGACTTTTTCGTTTAGAAGTAGTGCCAAGTAGAGTCATGCTATAGGAGATTTTTTGGAAACATTTGTGCATAACTTTGCTTGGGTACCCTCGAGCCCTCAACTAGTTATAGAAGAGCAATCTTTTATGTTTGTAACCCTTGCGAGTGCTCTCTCTCATGACGTATCGACGAAGTTGTCCTGTGATGAAAGACTCTTTTTGATGCTGCGGATGCCAAGAGGAGTATGGAAGGTACTGATACTTGTTAAGTGCCTTCTGATGGCAAGCAAGTGAGAGTTTTCCTGAGTGACAAAAGTCTGGTCCTTTGTAAAAATGGATGTCCAGGATGTCAACGAAGTCCTTGGAAGTACAAGGAGTGATTTTGATGTGCTGTTGGAAATCTGAACCATAATTGCCTAAGAAATCTTGAAGCTGATCAATCGACCCATTCCAAATGCCGAAAGCATCATCAATGTAGCGTCTGTAATAGAGAAGTTCTAAAAGTGGTTGCCTGGTAAACTGCATGTTCTCCATGTGACAAAGAAAAAGGCATGCATAAACGATCACAAAATTGCTTCCCATGGCCATTCCTCTAATCTAATGCCAAAAAGTGCCATTAAACTCTAAGTAATGAAACTTAAGAGTAAGAGTGGCCAATGACATGATAAGGCGAACTTGTGTGATTGAGAATTCATTCTGAATCATTTCCTGCAAGGCAGAGAGCCCCTCATCAGTGGGAATACTAGGATATAGGGATTCCACATCGAAAGTGAACAAAATGCAATCTTCTGGTAAAGTTAAGCCAGAAATCTCTTTGAGCAGTGTAATAGAGTCTTGGAGGTGTTACTTCTATCTCAAAAGTACAGGTAGGAGCTAATGATGAAGCCAAGAAGAAGTATGCTAAAAAATGTAACCATTGTAAGAGCAAATGGTTCTTCCAACCAGTGTTGGCTTGTGAATTATTGGCAAGAAATAAAGAGTACAGATCTTGTAACCATTTTGTGGTTCCTGTAAAATGTAATCCTTCTCTTGTCTGGAAAGAAAAGTAGCTTTGTCTGTGACAAACTTTAACCTATCTTTGAGTTCTTGCAGATTAACCTCTATGACCTTTCAATACACTGCTGCATCAGAAACTTGCCTTGCTCCCTCTTCCAGGTACCAAGATTTGTCCAAGATGACTAAGCCCAAGTTCTTGTCTACAGGTTTAATGACAATTTCTGGGTTCCTTTGGAGACTTCAAGAGGCTTGCTGTAAGGTTTTGTGAAGCTTTGAAAGTTTGAGGTACTGCTTGGAAGAGATGTTTTCAGACAAAATATTCTGACCCAAAGTGATAATATTCTCCAAGGCAGGACAATGATATGGAGGATTCCAATTAGGATTAGGTACTTTAAAAGGAGAGATCCGATCATTGTTAGAGGACTTGAAGAACCACCTGAGATGCATCTATCTAGCAAAGAGTTCATACTCAGTGAAAATGCTAGATGGAGGGCAAGGTTTAGGTGGAGGGATGTAGTTCAGACCTAAGCCTAAGAGTTTATTTTCTGCAAAAGACAGCTTGTACTGGGAAAGATTACAAGTGTATAGAGGTATTGGTAACAAGTGGGGAGGGCTAGGGTTTGTGCCATTGTATATGGGATAAATCTCTCAACCTTGCATAGGAGAGCCTATGGGATACAAGGTACAAAAAAGCTCATAAATGAGTCAAAACACCCGATGAAGGTGCCGTCTGGTGCAAAATGATGTTGAGAACCAGTACAATCTTTGCTAAAAAATCCAACGATGCCCGTCCAGATGTCTCGGATGCCTTGTAAGGTGTGCACTGCTCCCGACTGGTGATTTGACTAAAAAAGGCCAGAACTGACTCAAAATGGACCTGATGAAGAAGCCATCTATTACAAAAAGAAGCTGAGAACCAGAACTATCTCTTCACCAAGAAATATTTGATGGTGACTCAGATATTTTAAGCATTATGTGGGGCCCACATTGCTGTTGAGTCATGATTTGACAAAAAATGATCGCAAATTCCGTGGATTTCTCTATCAAATGAGAGGACGAGGTAGATGCTTCAGCTAAGGATGATTTTGGCAAAGCCAATGAAGTTTAGGGTTTAGGGTTTAGAAAATAAAGAAAAGGTGTGTAGCAGTGAAGTGTGAGTGATTGGCCAACTGTGGCAACAAAACGATGGCTACAACAGCAAAAAATGGAATTTTCGAGGGCCGGTTACGTGCTTAAAACTTTTTCTAAAAAACTGTTTGAAGAATGTGCTTGTGAAGTCTGCAAAGGTGCTTAAAGTGCTAAGAATACATGAGTAAGGTAGAATACTCAAGTACTAAACACAAAACTAAGCAACCAAAAGCCCATGGACAAAAAGATGGCCAAGAGCACACACTGTACATGAACAAATTAATGTTCAAGTACTAAACATTCAAGCAAGCACGAAACAGTACATGAGCAACAAGTTGCACAAGTACTCACACACAAGAGCAATACATGAGCAACAAAGTTGCACATCAATCTTCGTGATGACATGTAATCTGTCCATCCATTGATATATGTGCACTGATACCCAACTGATGCAATCTACCCATAAAAACTATTCCACTGATATCCACTTATGCAGCCCACTGATACTCGTTAAATAGTGAATGGTCGAGTTTAATACAAGGCGCTTCATATGGCAATAAATGTGAAAAATAGCCTAGAAGTCTTTACAAGGTTTTTTATGACAATAAATGAGCTTAAATATTTGTACAAATGCAATAAAAATAACCAATAAAGATTTACAATGAAATAAAATGACTAATATAGTCATCAAGCTCCAATATGCCCCATGACATGTAATCTGTCCACTGATATCTGCTATCTTCTCATGCAATCTGCCCACTGATAAACTTCTTGGTAAATGGTAAAAGGTCTTATTTAATAGCATGTTATGAGTGTGAAACCGCATGTGAGCGAAGGGACTGACAATGATTAGGAACTAGTTAGAAAAATTTGAGCATGGCTTCGATTGGCAACTTGGAGAATTGTCTCTCCTCTAAGGCAATCTAATCTATGCTAAACCAACCATCGAATCGAAGAAAAGCAATAAATAATTTCTTTTTCTGTGTTCATTTTAATGTGCTGGGGTTTAAGAGGTTTAAATATGCAAAAGAAGGGGTTTTGATGTAGAGGCTAAACTTGCATGTGAGAGAAATGAAGAGCAAGTATCTAAAGAAAAGTTAACATTTTTCAATTTAAAAGATGAATATATATGAAAATATTATCTCACCTTCAAAACAAACCATAAATTCACTCTTTTATAATTTTTTAAAAGTATGATATAAAACATGTAAATATATAAAACTTTCTCTCTTTCCTTTGAACTTTCTCTCTCTCTCTCTCTCTCTCTCTCTCTCTCTCTCTCTCTCTCTCTCTCCTCCTAATTCTCTCTATAGCCATAGTCAAGACACCTCATTCTCTCTCTTAATCTCTCTCTCTCTCTCTCTCTCTCTCAACTCTTATGTCTTTCCCTCTCTCTCCTCATCCCACTCATTCTCTCTCTTAGTTTATCTCAAGTCTCTCTTTCTCTCCCTCCCATGACTGCTAGGATTTATCATTCTCTCTCTTCATCTCTCTCTCTCTCTCTCTCTCTCTCTCCCTAGGATTTGTAATTATTTCTCTCTCTCTCTCTTTCCCTCTCTCTCTCTCTCTCTCTCTCTCCACCTCTCTCTCTCTTGATTTATTATTCTCTCTCTTAATCTCTCTCTCTAGGATTTGTAATTCTCTCTCTCGCCTCTGCTCTCTCTACCTAGGATTTATCCTTCTCTCTCTTCATCTCTCTCTCTCTCTCTCTCTCTCTCTCTCCCCCCCTAGGATTTGTAATTCACTCACTCTCTCTCTCTCTCTCTCTCTCTCTCTCTCTTACCCTCTCTACGTCCCTCCCTCTATCCTCTTGGCCACTAGAATTGTCATTCTTTCCCTCTCTCTCTCTCTCTCTCTCTCTCTCTCTCTCTCAATTCTCTCTCTTAATCTCTCCCTCCCTTCCTCCCTCCCTCCCTCTCTCTCCCTCCCTCCCTCTCTCCCTTTCTCTCTCTCCTCTGTCCCTCTTCTCACTCTTAATCTCTCTTTCTCTCCCTCCCCTCTTCTCTCTCATTTCTCATTCTCTCTCTCTCTCTCTCTCTCTCTCTCTCTCTCCCTCCCTCCCTCCCTTGGTGGCCATGGCCGCTAGAAGTTTCATTCTCTCTCTCTCCCTCTCTCTCATTTCTCATTCTCTCTCTCTCTCTCTCTCTCTCTCTCTCTCTCTCTCTCTCTCTCTCTCTCTCTCTCTCTCCCTCCCTCCCTCCCTTGGTGGCCACGGTCGCCAGAAGTTTCATTCTCTCTCTCTCCCTCTCTCTCTTTCTCTCTCTCTCCCTCTCTCTCTCCCTCAGTCTCCCTCCTCTCTTCTCTCTCATTTTTCTCTCTCTCTCTCTCTCCCTCTCCCTCCCTACTCTCTCCCTCCCTCTGGCAGCCATGGCCGCCAGAAGTTTAACTCTCTCTCTCTCCCTCTCTCTCTTTCTCTCTCTCTCCCTCTCTCTCTCCCTCTCTCTCTTTCTCTCTCTCTCCCTCTCTCTCTCCCTCAGTCTCCCTCCTCTCTTCTCTCTCATTTTTCTCTCGCTCTCTCTCTCCCTCTCCCTCCCTACTCTCTCCCTCCCTCTGGCAGCCACAGCTGCCAGGAGACCCTCTTCTCTCTCTTAATCTCTCTCTCCCTCTCTCCTCTCTCTCTTTCTTTCCCTCCCTACTCTTCTCTTTCATTTAAGGGGCCCCTCTTCTCTCTCTGAATCTCTCTCTCTCTCCAAATGAGGGGAGAATGAATGAAGAAGGAACACTATATATAAGAAAAACTAGGTTTTCTTCCTCCTCTCCTATTGGCTTTCCATTCCTCCCCTCTCTCCTATTGGCTTTCCATTCGTCCCCTCTCCCATTGGCTCCCATTACTCCCCCTCTCCCATTGGACCCCCATCCCTCATCCCAATCTTCCGTTGGCCCTCCCCCCATCCATTTCTTCTTCCTCCCCCATTGCCACCACTCCCATCCCACATTTCCACCACGTCCCATACTCCTCCCATTTCCCCATCCCACCCTTCCATTTCCCAAAATCCCATATTTCCCCATCTCACCCTCCTCTTTTTCATCCCCTATTAACTCCCCTCACTCATTTCACTCCCTTATTATCCTACTCCCCTATAACCTCCCCCTCTCCCATTCCATTCCTCCCTCCCCTCTCTCACTTCCACTTCCCATTACTCACTTGCCATTTGCAAACTATTAATATATTATTATACTATTTTTTATACTTATTATCATACACCCCTATTGCCTCCCCTCTCCCATTCCACTCCTCCCTCCTCACTCCCACTTCCACTTCCCATTACTCACTTGCTATACACATTTGCAAACTATTAATATATTATTATACGATTTTTTATACTATTTGCAAACTTACATGTGGGCAAAATCACAGGTGTCAAAGCGATCCTATCATGGTCATACAACAACTGTGCTTTTATTCAAGGGCGTATTTATCCTCATCAACAAGCTAATTTCAGCTTTTATTTTGACACAGTACTCAAGGTATGAAGTGCCTGATTTGTGCACGAGGTGTTTACTTTGTTGTATCAAAATTGTTTGCCACACACACACACATATACACATATCAAAATTGTTTGCCACACACACACATATCACATCTACATTTCTCTGATGGGCACAAAACTTTGTACACGCCTCAACCTAGGTCATATTGACTTGCATACAAGGTGGTGCACCCATCCCATAAGTACTTGTTCGGATAACACACCTGCAAATGTATTTTATGACGATTGTGCATAACACTAGGAACAAAATGGTGTATAATGTGCAATTGACTATGCAAAGCATATCCAATGGATACAAGACTTTGCACGTTCCTCAACCTAGGCAGTATTGACTTGTGTGCAAAGTGGCATCCCCATCTGATAAGTACTTGTTTGAAAAACACACCTAGGATTGTGTTTTTTTACGGTTCTGCATGACACCAAGGCAAAAACGGTATTTAATACTCAGTCTACCACTCATGCAAAGCATATCCGATGGGCACAATACTTTGCACGTGCCTCAAAAGCAGTGGTATGGTGTTCCATGCAAAGTGAATGTCCATTCAATAAGTACTTGGTATGATAATACACCTAAAAGCGTGTTCTTTAACGGATGTGCATAACACGGTGTATAATGTGTGATCCCCCATGCAAAGCATAACCGATAGACACAATACTTTGCATGCACATCAACCTAGTTGAAATTGACTTTCTTGCAAAGTGGCTCCCCCATCCGACAAGTACTTTTTTGAATATCACACCTAGGACCATGTTTTCTAATGGTTGTCCATGACACTAAGGCAAAAACGCTGTTTTATGCTTGATCGACAATGCAACGCATATCCGATGGTCACAATACTTTGCACACATCTCAACCTAGGTGTTATTGACTTACATGCAATGTGGCATGCCCATCCCATAAGTACTTGGTCGAATAACACATCTAGGACCGCGTTTTTTGACGGTTGTGCATGACACTAAGGGCCAAATGGTGTTTAATGCTTGATCGACAATGCAAAGCATATCCGATGGGCACAATACTTTGCATGAGCCTCAAAAATTGTGGTATTGCATTGCATGCAAAGTGGTACACCCATCCAATAAGCAGTTGGTCAGATAACATACCTAAATGCGTGTTTTTTTATGGTTGCGAATGACATTGAGGCACAAACGAAGTTTAATACGTGATATACCATGCAAAGTACATCCGATGGGCGCAATACTTTGCACCCACCTCAACCTAGGTGTTATTTATTTGCATGAAAAGTGGCGTGTCCGTCAGATAAGTACTTGATCTGATAACACACCTAGGACCGTATTTTTTTACAAATGTGTTTGACACTAAGGCAAAAACGGTATTTAATGCTCAATCGACCATGCAATGCATATCTGATCGGCACAATACTTTACTTACACCTCAACCTAGGTGGTATTGACTTGTTTAAAAAAAAGGCACACCCATCAGATAAGTACTTGGTTGGATAACACACATAAGGGCGTGTTTTTTAATGGATGTGCATATCACTAGGGGAAAAATGGTGTATAATGCATGATCGACCATGCAAAGCATATCCAATGGTCACAATACTTTTCATGAACCTCAACCTGGTTTAACTTGACTTGGGTGCAAAGTGGAGCCCCCATACGATAAGTACTTGTTTGAATAACACACCTAGGACCGTGTTTTTTTATGGTTGTGCATTACAGTAAGGTAAAAACGGTGTTTTATGCTTGATCGACAATGCAAAGCATATCCGATGGGCATAATACTTTGCACACACCTCAAACTAGGTGAAACTGACTTACATGCAAAGTGGAGCGCCCATCCCATAAGTACTTGATCAAATAACATACCTAGCAGCGTGTTTTTTTACGGATGTGCATGACACGAGCAAAAATGGTATTTAATGCTCGATCGACCATGCAAAGGATATCCGATGGGCACAATACTTTTCCTACACCTCAACCTAGGTGGTATTGAAATGTTCATAAAGAGGCACACCCATCCGATAAGTACTTGGTCAGCTAACATACCTAAGGCCGTGTTTTTTTGCGAATGTGCATATCACTACGGGAAAAACGGTGCATAATGCATGATCGACCATGCAAAGCATATCCGATGGTCACAATACTTTGCACGCACCTCAACCTAGTGGAAACGGACTTGCGTGCAAAGTGGATCCCCCATCTGAGAAGTACTTGTCTGAATAACACACCTAGGACCGTGTTTTTTTATGGTTGTGCCTGACACTAAGGCAAAAACGGTGTTTTATGCTTGATCGACAATGCAAAGCATATCTGATGGGCATAATACTTTGTACACACCTTAAACTAGGTGAAATTTACTTACATGCAAAGAGGAGCCCCCATCCCATCAGTACTTGATCAGATAACATACTTAGCAGCATGTTTTTTTACGGATGTGCATGACACTAAGGGAAAAATGGTAATTAATGCTCGATCGACCATGTACAGCATATCCGATGGGCACAATACTTTTCCTATGCCTCAACCTAGGTGGTATTAAGATGTTCTCAAAGAGGCACACCCATCCAATAAGTACTTGGTCAGATAACATACCTAAGGGCGTGTTTTTTTGTGGATGTGCATATCACTACGGGAAAAACAATGGATAATGCATGATCGACCATGAAAAGCATATCCGCGATGGTCACATAACTTTTCACACACCTCAACCTAGTTGAAACCGACTTGCATGCAAAGTGGAGCCCCCATCTGAGAAGTACTTGTTTGAATAACACACCTAGGACCGTGTTTTTTTATGGTTGTGCATGACACTAAGGCAAAAACAATGTTTTATGCTTGATCGACAATGCAAAGCATATCTGATGGGCACAAAACTTTGCACACACCTTCAACTAGGTGGAATTGACTTACATGCAAAGTGGCACACCCATCCCATAAGTACTTGATCGGATAACATACCTAGCAGCGTGCTTTTTTACGGATGTGCATGATACTCTAGCAAAAATGGTATTTAATGCTCGATCGACCATGCAAATGATATCCGATGGGCACAATACTTTTCCTACACCTCAAACTAGGCGGTATTGAAATGTTCTCAAAGAGGCACACCCATCCAATAAGTACTTGGTCCGATAACATACCTAAGGGCATGTCTTTTTGCGGATGTGCATATCACTACGGGAAAAACGGTGGATAATGCATGATCGACCATGCAAAGCATATCCGATGGTCACAATACTTTGCACGCACCTAAACCTAGTTGAAATGGACTTGCGTGCAAAGTGTATCCTCCATCTGAGAAGTACTTGTTTGAATAACACACCTAGGACCGTGTTTTTTTATGGTTGTGCATGACACTAAGGCAAAAACGGTGCTTTATGCTTGATCGACAATGCAAAGCATATCCGATGGGCACAATACTTTGCACACACCTTTAACTAGGTGGAGATAACTTACATGCAAAGTCACACACCCATCCCATGAGTACTTGATCGGATGACATTCCTAGCAGCGTGTTTTTTTACAGATGTGCATGACACTAGAGCAAAAATGGTATTTAATGCTCGATCGACAATGCAAAGGATATCCGATGGGCACAATAATTTTCCTATGCCTCAACCTAGGTGGTATTGACATGTTCGCAAAGAGGCACACCCATCCGATAAGTACTTGGTCAGATAACCCACCTAAGGGCATGTTTTTTTACGGATGTGCATATCACTAGGGGAAAAACGGTGTATAATGCATGATCCACCATGCAAAGCATATCCAATGGTCACAATACTTTTCATGCACCTCAACCTGGTTTAACTTGACTTGGGTGCAAAGTGGAGCCCCCATCCGATAAGTACTTGTTTGAATAACACACCTAGGACCGTGTTTTTTAATGGTTGTGCATTACACAGGCAAAAAGTGGATCCCCCATCTAAGAAGTACTTGTTTGAATAACACACCTAGGACCGTGTTTTTTTATGGTTGTGCATGACACTAAGGCAAAAACGGTGTTTTATGCTTGATCGACAATGCCAAGCATATCCGATGGGCATAATACTTTGCACACACCTTAAACTAGGTGAAATTGACTTACATGCAAAGTGGAGCACCCATCCCATCAGTACTTGATCGGATAACATACCTAGCAGCATGTTTTTTTATGGATGTGCATGACAGTAAGGGAAAAATGGTAATTTATGCTCGATTGACCATGCAAAGCATATCCGATGGGCACAATACTTTTCCTATGCCTCAACCTAGGTGGTATTGACATGTTCTCAAAGAGGCACACCCACCCGATAAGTACTTGGTCAGATAACATACCTAAGGGCATGTTTTTTTGCAAATGTGCATATCACTACGAGAAAAACAATGGATAATGCATGATCGACCATAAAAAACATATCCGATGGTCACAATACTTTGCACACACCTCAACCTAGTTGAAACCGACTTGTGTGCAAAGTGGAGCCCCCATCTGAGAAGTACTTGTTTGAATAACACACCTAGGACCGTGTTTTTTAATGGTTGTGCATTACACAGGCAAAAACAGTGTTTTATGCTTGATCGACAATGGAAAGCATATCCGATGGGCATAATACTTTGCACACACCTTAAACTAGGTGAAATTGACTTACATGCAAAGTGGAGTGCCCATCCCATATGTACTTGATCGAATAACATACCTAGCAGCGTGTTTTTTTACGAATGTGCATGACACGAGCAAAAATGGTATTTAAAGCTCGATCGACCATGCAAAGGATATCTGATGGGCACAATACTTTTCCTACACCTGAACCCTCCCTGAACCTAGGTGGTATTGAAATGTTCATAAAGAGGCACACCCATCCGATAAGTACTTGGTCAGCTAACATACCTAAGCGCGTGTTTTTTTGCGAATGTGCATATCACTATGGGAAAAACGGTGGATAATGCGTGATCGACCATGCAAAGCATATCCGATGGTCGCAATACTTTGCACGCACCTCAACCTAGTTGAAATAGACTTGCCTGCAAAGTGGAGCCCCCATCCGATAAGTACTTGTTTGACTAACACACCTAGGATCATGTTTTTTATGGTAGTGCATGACACTAAGGCAAAAACGGTGTTTTATGCCTGATCGACAATGCAAAGAATATCCAATGGGCATAATACTTTAAACTAGGTGGAATTGACTTACATTCAAAGTGGCACACCCATCCCATAACTACTTGATCGGATAACCTACCTAGCAGCGTGTTTTTTATGGATGTGCATGACACTAGTAAGGCAAAAATGGTATTTAATGCTTGATCGACCATGCAAAGGATATCCGATGGGCACAATACTTTTCCTATGCCTCAACCTAGGTGGTATTGACTTGTTTTCAGAGAGGCACACCCATCTGATAAGTACTTGGTTGTATAACACACCTAAGGGCACAATGCAAAGCATATCCGATGGGCACAATACTTTGCACACACCTAAAACTAGGTGGAATTGACTTACATGCAAAGTGGTGTGGCCATCCCATAAGTACTTGATCGGATAACATACCTAGCAGCGTGTTTTTTTATGGATGTGCATGACACTAAGGCAAAAATGGTATTTAATGCTCGATCGACCATGCAAAGCATATCCGATGGGCACAATACTTTTCCTACGCCTCAACCTAGGTGGTATTGACTTATTTTCAGAGAGGCACACCCATCTGATAAGTACTTGGTCAGATAACACACCTAAGGGCGTGTTTTTTTACGGATGTGCATATAATTAGGGGGAAATCGGTGTATAATGTGTGATTGACCATGCAAAGCATATCTGATGGTCACAATACTTTGCACCCACCTTAACCTAGTTGAAATGGACTTGAGTGAAAAGTGGAGCTCCCATCTGAGAAGTACTTGTTTGAATAACACACCTAGGACCGTGCTTTTTTATGGTTGTGCATGATACTAAGGCAAAAACGGTTTTTTATGCTTGATCGACAATGCAAAGCATATCCGATGGGCACAATACTTTGCACACATCTTAAACTAGGTGGAATTGACTTACATGCAAAGTGGTGTGCCCATCCCATAAGTACTTGTTCAAATAACAGATCTAGGACCTTGTGTTTTATAGTTGTGCATGACACTAAGGTAAAAACGGTGTATAATGCGTGATTGCCTATGCAAAGCATATATAAAGAAAAAAATAGTTTGCATATGCCTCAACCTATGTTCTGTTGAGTTTCATGCAAAGTGGTGCTCCCATACCATAAGTACTTGTTCGGATAACAGACATAGGAGCGCGTTTTTTGATGGTAGTGCATATCACAAGGACAAAAATGTTGTATAATGCGTGATTGACAATGTAAATCATATCTAATGGGCATAAAACTTTGCGCACACCTCAACCTAGGTAGTATTGATTTGTGTGCAAAGAGGTGCCCCAATCCGATAAGCACCTGTTCGAATAACTCTTCTAGGACCGTGTTTTTTGACAGTTGTGCATGACACTAAGGCAAAAACGGTATTTGATTCTCCCTCGACTATGCAAAGCATATCCAATGGGCACAATACTTTGCATGAGCCTCAAAAGAGGTGGTATTGAGTTACATGCAAAGTACTATACCATCCGATAAGCACTTGGTTGGATAACACACCTAAAAGCATATTTTTTTATGGTTGTGCATGACATTGAGGCACAAACGGTGTTTAATGCATGATATACTACGCAAAGCATATCCGATGGGCATAATACATTGCACGAACCTCAAACTAGGTGTTATTGAGTTGCATGCAAAGTGGCATGTCCATCTGATAAGTACTTGATCAGATAACACACCTAGGAGCATGTTTTTAAACGAATGTGCTTGACACTAAGGCAAAAACGGTATTTAAAGCTCAATTGACCATGTAATACATATCCGATGGGCAAAACACTTTACCTGCACCTCAACCTAGGTGGTATTAACTTGTTTGCAAAGAGGCACACCCATATGATAAGTACTTGGTTATATAACACACCTAAGGGCGTGTTTTTTTACAGATGTGCATGTCACTAGGGGAAAAATGGTGTATAATGCGTGATCGACCATGCAACGCATATCCGATGGTCACAATACTTTGCACACACCTCAACCTAGTTGAACTTGACTTACGTGCAAAGTGGATCCCCCATCCGATAAGTACTTGTTTGAATAACACACATAGGACCGTGTTTTTTATGGTTGTGTATGACACTGAGGCACAAACAGTGTTTAATGCGTGATATACCATGCAAAGCATAGCCGATGGGCACAATACTTTGCACGCACCTCAAAGTAGGTGTTATTGAGTTGCATGCAAAGTGGCATGTCCATCTAATGAGTACTTGATCGGATAACTGCTCCCACCAATAAATTAAGTACTAATTAAAAATTATAATAAATGAGTAGATTATTAAAAAGAGACTAATATTTATGTAATTGTTGCTACTACAGCTTGCTTGCAAAGGACTCGCACAAAGGAGATGGATATAGATTTTGTTCTAGGAATGGATGTGATTTTATGTAGCAAAAGAGAAGCAGTTGCATTTGCTACAATCCATGATAGTGATCCCAATTCAGTTTGCCACTTTCAAAGACTTGGCGAAGATAAGGTGGCAATTACTGTATCAAAGATTCTTAGCGCACATGTTGAGCTAAAGTATAAATGTGGAGATATGGAAACACTTGGAGATGTTATGCCCTACAATACATCCAACAAATCATTTATAGCATGGGACAAAGACGAGACTTATGCAACATACATTATCAAGAATACAAAGTGCACCACCTTGGATTTTACTATAGGGGACATTCTACAAAATTAGATCATTTGCAAATAAGACTGTAGCAGAAGGTGAAGTTTTGGGATTTGAACAAGTGGAGCAATGGTCATTTGCACAGATGAGGATTCTAAAAGTCACTCATGATGGTATGGTTGATAACATAACATCCTTATGTGATCCCTACTATGAGGTAGGAAAGAATATGAGATGGAGCATGCAATTTTTAAACATGAGAAAGAGGCATGTGGTTTTCAATGATAAAGACAAGGTATACTACAATATCAAAGGACCTAAAAAGGGTGCCCATGTGCCAGGCTCTATCACTTCAAACGTGGATGATTTCAACGTACTCAATTATAGAAGTGACATCTTATCTGGAGTGGATGAGTTCATTGGTTCCGAGAAACAAAATGATTTTAGAAGCGAAGCCTTATCTGGGGTGGATGAATTCTTGCACAGTGAGAAGGGCAAAGGTTTCAATAGTGATGTCTTGTCAAGTGTGGATGAGTTCATGCATATTAACAAACTTGGTGTCAATCAAGCTTGTGGATTTGTGAAAGCCATGCAAGATGTCCCAATGAGCGATGTTCTCTCAGGAGTGGAAGAGTTTCAAGGTTCTCAATACTCTCGTAGAATATTGAATTCATTCAATGGTCCTAAGAATATGTTAAAAACGAGGATGAGATCAACAAAGGATTATTTAGTATTTAACTTTGATTGTGATATGGCCAAGGATACAACGACCAATCATGGATGCTTGGTTACAAACAAATGTGAGGAGAAGAAGTGCATAAATGTAGATAACGACGTGCATGAGGAACAAAAACGGTCATACATATGCATGAAGGGAAAGCGACACGCAGATCCACAAAAGCAACCAAAGAGGAAGAGAGTAATGAAGGAGGAGAACATGTTAAATGCATTATGATATCTATGTTACAAGTGAAGATGTATGCGCTTCATTGATCTTGCAGACATCAAGGAATGTAGAGGACACGTGTGGCAAAGAAGAGGAAGCGAAAGAAATGAATACCTTCTCACAAGTCTCTCTTGCTTTCTTCAGAATGGCAATAAAAGGCTAAGTTCAAGACAAAAGGTAAAACCTCCCGTAAATGGAAAAAAGATTTGCAATAAGGCATATCGCAATATTACTGGATTATCCCATGGTACATATTGGGATTTAGTCACCAAGGCAAAGGGCGGCAACAAATTTAGCATTCATGGTAATAGAGGAAGGTCCAAATCAAGAATCTCAACTGTTAGGGCAGCAGCAATTTTGCAAGACTTCATACATGAAAATGCTTTACCTCAACCCCATATATCTACCAAACTCCCTAATGGTGACGCGATCATTGAAATGCACCTTCCAATGGGCTTGACAAAGCTCGAAGTATTTGACTCTATTGTAGAAAAGCAAAGGCAAAGAGGGGATGCCATGGCTTCTTCTCATACTTTGTATACTCTTTGGAAGAAGAACTTTGGATATGTTAAAATCCCAAAGAGGTAAAAAATGTTAAAGTGCAATGTCTGTGATGATTTAAAGCGAGCGATTGAGAGTGCAACATGTCCAAATCAAAGGCAATTATACAAAAAACACCGAAAATCTCATCATGACCTTATTCGACATTCCAGAAAAAAATATGCATTTTGGAAGGAGCAAGCTATTTTGCATCCCGATGACTACATGTGCCTTATTGTAGATGGCATGGATCAGAATACAACAACATTGCCTCGTTTTGTTGCCACTCCACCTAAATTACAAGGAAAGCACTTTCTAAAGACACATCTATGTGGAGTGTTAGTGCATGGAATTAAGTTCTTTGCAGATATATGGATTGATTCCTTGCATCTACATGATAGCAATCAAGTTGTAACATCTATTATGAAGGCAATTCACAAGTTTCGATGGAGACAATCATAGTGTCTTGGCATTCAAGGGCAAAGAAATCAAAGAAGCGCATGGGATATGAGGTAGAAGGAAAAATAAAAATACCACAACAAAGTATTTTGCATATACACGAATTTTTAAGGATGCTCGCCATGGAGGAAGTAGAAGGAGATAGTGCAAATGAAGAATGTCCATGATTAAAGCTTTGTATTGAAGTCCATCGAAGGATTTTATTTGGGTACTAGGCAAGAAGCCAATTGACAATTATAATAATATATTATTAGACTAGTAGGTGCAACTATACTGAGTCATCACCTCCTATGTCAAATGAGAGTCAAAATATGCATTGGATGTCACCCAAGGGTCAAGGCTTGGCAAGACAATAGGGAGTTAATGCAGATGGCACCTGGCAAGGGACTGTCACATTGAGCAATAAGACAATGGGGAGTCAATGCAGATGGCATGAATTTAGGCTCTTTAAGAGCAACAATTTAAATTGTAAACATATGTTCAATCTATATCATTTTATACAAAGACTCCAGCTCAGAGCAACGTCTCTCAATGTAAACATATAATAATAGCTATAATTGCTATTATAATTCTTTGGTTCAATACAAAACTTGGGTCTTATGGCATCATGCCTTTTTTCTATTTATTAAAAGTTTTAAAAATTTTGTGCATATTGCGAGTGACAATGTTATTTACATGAAATATTTAAGTCTCCTTTCATGGATTTATAAATTTATCACGTTAAGGAAAAATATTAAAAATAATTAAATTGACAAATAACTTAGGTATAGCTAGAATTTCTAAAATAGGATTATTTCAAATTCTTGCATGTCAGTGCAAAAGTATAGATTGAAAAAACAAGATTTTTATGTGAATATGATAGTGCCACAAAGTGAACTTTTGATTTGGGAAGAATATTTTCAGAAAGTAATATTTTGGGGGGGTTAGGATACCTAGAGCGAATAGTAGCGAGGGTCTCATCAGCCAACCTCTTTGGGTGATCCTTGCTGAAGAACCCAAGTGTCTTGAAGAGGCATAGGGTGATGATAGGTGGATGGAGGCTATGCAATCGGAGTATGGCTCCATAATGAAGAACAACACTTGGGACTTTCTGGATTGACCACCAAAATGTAAGGTCATCGGCACCAAGTGGGTGTACAAGACCAAGTACAAGTCCGACAGCACGTTGGATAAGTACAAGGCTCGGCTCATGGCAAAAGGATTCACACAAGTACATGGTTTTGATTATCACGATACTTTTGCTCCCACATCTCGACTAAGCACAATTCGTAGTATTTTGGCTTTAGCAGCACAGGAAAGTTGGCCCGTGTTTCAGATGGATGTAAAATCCACCTTTCTGAATGGAGATCTCAAGGAGGAGGTATACGTGGAACAACCACCAGGTTTTGTGATCCCCGGTTCAAAAGGTAAAGTCTATAAACTGAAGAAGGCACTTTACGGGCTGAAACAAGCCCCACGAGCGTGGTATTAGCGGATTGATGCCTGCTTTCTACAAAACAAGTTCAGGAGGAGCCCATTTGATGCAAATTTGTATATCTATAGAGAAGGAGGAACGTGTATAATCATGGTCCTTTATGTGGACGACCTTGTCATAACAGGGAACCATGAAGAAAAGATCTCTTAGACAAAGAAGTTGCTAGGAAGAGAGTTTGAAATGACAGACCTCAGACTGATGCATTTCTATTTGGGGATTGAAGTTTGGCAAGAGCCAAAATAGATCATCTCACAGTTGAAGTATTTGAAGTATGCTGGAGAGATACTGAAGGCATTTGGCATGGCTGAGTGCAAGAAGTTGGCACCCCTATGGAGGTTGACGTAAAGCTCTCAAATGAGGATTCATCACCACTGGTGGACGAAGCCAAGTACAGAAGGCTTGTGGGTAGTTTGATTTACTTATGCAACACACGGTCGGACATCAGCTTTGCGACTGGTGTACTAAGCAGGTTTTCCAATAAGCCCCGGGAGAACCATTGGAGGGAGGGATGCGGGTGCTAAAATACATCAAAGGCACACTTGATTATGGCATCACCTATACCAAGGGCAACACCTTGACCGGATTTTATTACTCGGATTGGGTAGGAGACGTGGACAGTAAGAGATCAGTGACAGGTTACTATTTCTCACTTGGATCTGGAGCTGTGTCATGGGTCAGTAAGAAGCAACCTAAAGTTGCTCTTTCTTCTACCGAGACTGAGTACAAATTAGCATGTTTTGCTTCTTGTGAGGCAGTGTGGTTGAGGAGGATTTTAGGGGACATGGGTGCAGTGCAGAACAAGCCTACGCAGTTATCATGTGACAATCAGAGTTGCATGGCAATTGCAAAGAACCCTGTGTTCCACGCTTGCACAAAACACATTGAGATACAATATCACTTTGTACGCGAGCTCATCATGGATGGAGAGGTCGACTTGGATGGACTGTATGACTACAGAGAATGCTACGGACATCTTCACAAAGGCTCTTGGAAGAGACTTGCTGGAGAGGCATCTTCATCGACTTGGCATTGGGCCGAAAAAGTAAGTTCACTTGCGGATGGACATTGAAGGGGGGTGTTAGATATCAATGCTCCACTCTCATGTAACTATGTAGGAACCAGCTAACTCTACTTGTAAGCCTCGCATATGAGGAGAAGGCATTTGAGTAGCTCGGTTATCCGATAGGTCCTGGTTTGGACACCAGATGGGGGCCATGTGTGGCCTGATGGTTGGACGGCTTTAGATAGAGTTGGCACACTACCAACTAGGCTACATGCAAGTGTGGGAAGGCATCCCATGACTGACCGCACTGAGGGTAGATGGAGCATTTCCCGGGGCAGCCCCCACTCTCAAGTTGTAGGGCCCGTTTAGAGCCCCAGATGATCCCGAATGGCTCTAGGCCCCAAACGGATAACATAGGTTAGTTGCTCTATTCTGCGCCACGGTCCTAACGTGTGGTCGGTGGCCTATTTCGGGACCAATCTCTAGTCGGCCGTTTTGGGCCGACTAGGTCGATCTCCCAATTGGGTCTAACCAACTACGACTGGTGGCTATATACGAGCAAGCCCATGAAGCCCATATCATCACTAGCTACAACAACCTTGATTCCTTAGCATCTAGCCTCCGTCCTCTACTATTTCCATCATGCCATCGAAGCTTCTCACACACAAGCGCACGGGTGGGAGGCAGCGCCATCTATTGTATCAGTTTTACAGTAATCAAATTTTTGATTCTCCATACTATCTACTTTTCTCTCTTGCATACGAGATCGTGTTATCTGTTGAGCACAGACGTATTGTTTTCTTATAGCCTCTTTTAGAATTCCACGATCCAAAGCATTTGCAGTAACTCTGTTTATCAAATAAATAGTTGTATTCACAGCCTCAGCCCAAAGTTGTAGAGGCAACCCTACGTGCATTCTCATGCTCCTTGCACACTCCATGATTGTTCTATTCATCCTTTCTGACACACCATTTTCATATGGTGTCCTTGGAGTCGTCCTTTCTCTACGAATTCCATTGTATGCACAATAATTTTCAAATTCTTTGTTGTAATACTCACCTTCACTGTCCAAATTGAGACACTTCACCTTCTTACTTGTCTCATTCTCAACCAAGGATTTACATTTCTTGGGGCGTTAATAGAGCATAGAGGGTGAATTAGTATATGTGGACATCAAAGGGGTGCTTAGTAGGTATTGGTACAATGCATTAGGTGCAATGTATATGTGTGTTGAATATATAAATGGAGGGGGGGTTTAATAGAATGTAGGGTGTATTAGTGTATTAGGGGATTTAATAGAGTATAGAATTCTAATTCCTATACTAATACTCATGCTTAATACCAATGCTAATTCTTAATGACTTGTAATAATGATAATGTCTAATGCATGCCTTGTGGATAATGCCTATTTACTAATGCTAAGATCTAAAGAGATCTTCTAATATCAATACCTAATGCTTATGCATTTTTCTAAAACTAAAGCTAATTGTTAATGTCTATTGATAGATTCACCTATTGTACCATGTGTATGTGTGGATGCATATCATGTATACCATGTCAACTTGTCACTAAAGCACTAATATTTCATTCTTAGAAAAACTATCATGATGCTTCTTTTGTTGACAATAGTTTAGCACATTGTCAAATTGATTTTTTTTTTTTGAGCTTTTTCTTTTTGCAGATCATAAAGAAAATGGAAATGGAAATTGTGGTGAGGTTGGAGGTTCATTCTAGCGATCCAAATTTCATATGCTACTTTGAAAGTCTTGGAATGAGAAGTTGACAACGATTATATTGAAGGTTCTAAGCATGCATGTTGAACTGAAGCACAACCATGGAGATATGGAAACTCTTGGTGATGTTTTTCCTTTGAGCACATCTAAATAATAATAAATCACATGGGCCAAAGATGAGATGTATCCAAAATACATCATAAGAAACACAGTGTTTCCACATGGGCATGACATGTTGGTTTTTACAACTCCTATTTTCAATCACAAAAATTGAGAACCCTAAACCACCATATTTTATGCTTGAATACATGGAATTATATGCTCTAAATTTTGATTTTCCATTTTGTTAATAATTTTGGGTCATCAAAAATCAAAGAAAAAGTCCAAAATTAATGAATATGGTGTTTTTAAAGAAGCAATCCATTACATTTGAAGAATTTCAACCAGTACATTTGAAGAATTTCAATCAATAAGCTAGGATAGCATTTTGAAAGTGATGATAAAAATTTTATTATTCTGCTCTTGAAACTAGAAGGTTACGGACATATTGGATGGAGGAGCAGGGGTATGTTGAGATATCAAGCTCCACCCCTAATGTATCTTTTAGGTGACTCTCATTTATGTCACCAAAGTTTTTGTTTGTTGTACTTATGATGCAGTTAGACAACCAAGTATGTTTGGATTGAGTTCAGATATGAACCGTGTATTCTAGGGTTACACATATAGGATATACCCATCTCTCATTGTATTGTTTTTGTTTGCTAAGTGAAGATAGGCTTTAGCCTCCAACCTTGTGTCCAGTCTCTTTTGTGAGTTGTGAAGTAAGCTGCAGTGGAGTCTCCTCCCTCTCTCCCTACTTTTTTACATGGTATCAGAGCTTGGTTTATGGTGAGGAGCTTAGGAAGCAAGCAAAGGCAAGAAAAGATTACGATACCTTGGTAAGAGCAGCGGTGTCTCCTTTCTTTTGAGCTTTTGGGGGAGCATATCGGTTCAGGTACATTGTCATGAGTGAAAAGTGCATAGCCTCAAATTAAGGCACCCTCTGTTGTGAAGCATGGGAGCATTACCTCAAAAAATTGCATTTTGGGACTATTTTGTGGTTCGTTTTACATCATAAAGTTTCACTAGGCACTCAAGAGAAGTGGTCATTTTTTATTGTGTATGCCCAATTTTCACCTTTGTGCAAAGTTACAATAAAAAGGCTATTGTTGTCACAATGCAGACACTCTCAGAAATGCATGATATTTTTGGGTTACTATGTTTATGTTTTTTTTGTGTGACTAGTGGTTTCTTTCCACTTCCCTTGTGAGGCAAATTTCAAGTGTTGCAAAAGTGTTGTTATTTGCCCTTCTGAGGAAAAACTCTACTTTATTCAGGTTGAAGTTACAGA
The DNA here is from genome assembly GCF_047967505.1 of Dipteris shenzhenensis. NCBI lineage: Eukaryota > Viridiplantae > Streptophyta > Polypodiopsida > Gleicheniales > Dipteridaceae > Dipteris > Dipteris shenzhenensis. The sequence goes on from NC_141615.1 coordinate 54,339,959, forward strand.
TTTGGACATGCAAAATCTATGAGAATCTGTCTATCATTGTTACTCGGAAGCTTGAGAAAGATAACTTCCAAGAATGGAAGTTCAAAATAACAAAATTCCTTATGGGAAAGGTAGTATGGTTGTTCATCAATGGTGATGAGCAAGAACCAATATTGGGTGCTTCTCGTACCACTGCACAATTGAAGACATTTAAAGAGTGGCATGAAAAGGCCAAAAAACTAATGTACTTGTTGTGTGTCCATGTTTCAAACTCCATGATTGTGCATATATAGAATGCAAAGACACCTAAAGAGGCATGGGAAGCATTGATAAGTCTGTATAGTACCAATACCATTACGTGAAAGTTGCAGTTCAACTAGAAATTGCATGATGTGAAAAGAAAAAACTTGAACATAAATGAGGATTCCATGAAGGCAAAAGGCCTTACAAATTCTCTTGGCTCAATTGGATCACTTGTTGATGATGAGGACTTGGTATCCATGACCTTGAATGGTCTTGGAAATGAGTATGTACAATTCTGAACAACCATTGGAGTTCGTGAGACTTTTCCTTATTTTCAGGAACTTGTAGCTCTCTTGTTGAGTGAAGATCAAAGGAATGGTGGTTCAACCCACAAGAAGTTCTCGAGAATATGAGTTCTACTCAAATTCAAGTAAAGGAAGAGGTAGAGAAAGAGGCCGTTTTGGTGGCCATTCAAGAAATTAGAATCAACAATAACAACATAAAAACAAGACCTATGGAGGAGGACGTGGTAACTCGAGGCAGGGGGAGCCAAAGAGGACACCATTCATGGCAAAGGAACTAGCAGGTAGATAGCAGCATAGAGTGCTATTATTATTGTGGGAAGCTTGGACATAAAGAGAATACCTACTATAAAAAGCAAAATGACATCAAGAATCGGAAGTTACAACAAAGCAATTATGCATCATCTAGTAGGCAAAGTGATGACAGAAAGATGCAACACATGGTTAGCTCTATGATAGGAAATATTGCAAATTGTAGTAATGTTTGGTTTGTTGATTCAGGTGCCTCTAACCACATGACCAGTCGTGGTGAGTGGTTTAGTGATCTTAGAAATTCAAAAAGGCCATCTACTATGCATCCAATTGCATAGGTTGGTACGGTACCATTGGCTAGGCAAGATGGTAGAACAAAGTACTTGTTATATGTACTTCATAACGCAATATTAGAAAATTTTGGACTTTCTAGTCAGTTTTGGACTTTCTTTTTTACTTGATTAAATATGCCCATATTCACATACTTTTCACTAAAACAAGTCATTTTTGCATCCACATTCACATTTTTTGCACCAAAATAAGAGTTTTTTTTTAATTTTGCAATATCTTATTACTTAAGTTGCATACATGAAAGCATCATCATATATTTTTAAAAAACTTGTTTCCACTCTCCATCAATTTCATAGTTCATGAATATTTAAATTGTTAAATGGTCACAAACTCATTGAATTAATCAAATAATACAATTTTTTGATGTTGTAAAATGGTTTAAATTTTATTGAATAAATAAAGAATATATTTCTTAATTATATTACATAAATACCTTTACTTAAGTAAGTTTTAATTTAATTTAATTTAAAAGTATCCAAATTATTTATATTGTAAATATACTATTAGGTAAATAAAAAATATAAATATGTTTGAATCATTTACATCCAACTTAAGTGCCCTAAAAGTCTTAAGCAAAATTCAAGAGTTGTTTCTATCAACAAATTGGTAGTGTAGAGATACACCAATTGTGAATAAAGGATATTCTTTCATATTTCAGAATCCTCCAAATTTGAAGTATCAAAAGAACTGAGCATGCGTAAATGATGCTTGATGTGCTTTTGGCTACTCTCATAGATCGTGATGCATTTCTCCACACTATATCCATGACTTTTTTTTTAACTTCATGTCCTCAACTTCCAACAATGCACAATGTTCTTCACTTCCACCGAATGACTTAGATTCTAGAGGAGTGCATGGAGGGATGTAGCCCAAACCTAAACCCAATAGTTTCTTCTCATGAAAGGAGAGACGTATCTGAGAGAGGTTATGGATCGCAGTGTTGGAGATACGGCAATCAAAGAAGGAGTCTTCCTAGAGAAAAGGAGAAGAGCATAATGTTCTGGATTTAGGAGAGGGAGCCAAAAGAGCCACCTTAGCGGCGGGTGTTTTGGCCTCTTTCTCGACTTGGTGGAGTAGAGTTGCTTCGTGCACTTGGTCATTTCTGTTGTCTTCCCGAACCAGATTTCTGGGCATTCTGGTTTTTTCGTGACGAGGAAGGCTGTGCATTTGAGGGGGTGAAAGACTTCTGTCGAGCTTTGTTCCCTTGCTGCTGTCAGTTTCCTGGCTGGTTTCCCTATCGGTTTCCTTGCAAGTTTCCGTATCGGTTTCCTTATGAGTTTCCTTGCCTGTTTCCCTACTAGTTCCCTTGCCGGTTTCCCTTTAGGTTTTGAGAATGATTGCCCTGACCGTTTCCCTTCCTGTTTTGTCCATTTCCTTGGTTTTTTCCATTTGCTTGGTTTTTTGGTTTTCCACGGGCTTGGGGATTGTTTTTCTGGTTTCCCTTGCCTGTACTCTTTGCTATAGATTTTTGCATTTGTTTGACTTGTGCCTGCACTTGCTTTTGAACTTGTCACCTCACCAACTTGGCAATAGATTCCTCTCTGGGCAACTTTTTAGCTTGTCCCATTGCTTGATCCTGTGCCTCTCTACGCTTGGCGAAGGCATTCTGTTTGATCTTACTATTTAGAAGGTTGGTAATCTTGAAATTGTTGATGGCATTTCTAAAATCTCGAACCAACTGATTGTGCCATTCCTTGGTAGTGTTTTCCCAAAGGATTTGTGGTGTGTCAAGTAGGTTGAGATCAGTCATCAAAGCCAAAATTTCATAAAGGCTAGTCTCAAAAGTCTGAGGGTAGTCCATGAGCTTTTTCTCTAAATTAGAGAAGACTGAGTTTTTGGGCTTCAATATACGCAAATCCGAGCAATGTGAAGGTAGCTTGATAGCTTCCAAGAAAGTAGTCAGGGTACTCGAAGTGGCATCAGTTGCATCTTGAATGCTTCTGCCGATTTCCAACATTACTAAAGGGGTTATCTGGCACATCTTCATTGACAAAATGAAAGACCTCAAGAGCTCTAGAAGAAGCTCCGTCGTGGTCGCCTTCCATTATATTCACAATGATAACAAGGTTAGGTTTTAGAAAAATAAGAAAAGGTGTGTAGTAGTCAAGTGTGAGTGATTGGCCGGCTGTGGTAGCAAAACGGTAGCTGCAACATCAAAAAATGGGAAAAATGGAATTTTTGGGGGCCGGTTACGTGCTTAAAACTGTCTGAAAAACTGGGTGAAGAATGTGTTTGTGAAGTGTGCAAAGGTGCTTAAAGTGCTAAGAATACATGAGTAAGGTAGAATACTCAAGTACTAAACACAAAACTAAGCAACCAAAAGCTCATGGACAAAGAGATGGCCAAGAGCACACACTGTACATAAACAAATTGATGTTCAAGTACTAAACATTCAAGCAAGCACGAAACAATACATGAGCAACAAGTTGCACAAGTACTCACACACAAGAGCAAAACATGAGCAACAAAGTTGCACAAGTACCTCACACAAAGACACAAGAGAGACAAAAAGAGAGAGAAAATCCTCTTTGTATTACAAACGGGTGCTTTGTTCCAAACTAGTTTCGCTTGATATTCTCAAGCTCATGAGTGGAACACCCAAAATGTGAGAACACAAATGAGAGATGCTTCCCCTTTATAGTGGGGGGAGGCCACTTTTTGACCTCTTTGCTTATGGGATTACTCTTGGGGCATCGCCATGTGTCAATAGCCCACAAAATCAAAAATTTGATTTTTGGGGACCGGCTACGTTAGCCCAAAAATAACCCTGAAATGCTAAAAGATGGTCCAAAAAGAGTGTAAAAAGTCCCAAAATGACGACCCGATCCTGAGAGGTCTCATATGCCATAAAGGCGAATGCTCTAGGGGGTGTTTTACAAGGTGGGACTTGCACGACCTAACTAGACCTAGGCATCTTAAGACGTGATTTGACAAAAGAGCAAAGATTTTGTGGATTCCTCCAGCAAGTGATTGGTCGAGGTAGATGCTGTAGCTCAAGACATTGTTGGCAAAGCTGGTGAAGTTTAGGGTTTAGGGCAACCCCCAAGTTTAAAGCTTTTGTGTACTTTGAGTAGTCAAGCTTAAGAACAAGGGGTGTTCTTTTATCCGCCGAGGCCTGCCTTTTGGAAGATCCTTCGAGTAGAGTCGATCTCATCCTGTAGGTGATTTTGCTAAAGAAATTCCATAGAACCTTATCTGGGTAACCATGAGATCTAAGGCATTGGTAAAACAAGATTCTAAGGCTCTTGTAGCCTTTAAACGTGCTTTCCCTGATGACATAGCAATGAAGTTGTCTGATGATGAAAGACTCTTTTGGTGCTTCGGATGCCAAGAAGAGTAAGGAAGATATTGGTACCTGTTCAACTCTTTTTGGTAACAGCTAGAAGAGAGCTTTTCTATGAAAGAAAACTCTAGTCCCTTGAAAAGGTGAATGTTAAAAATATCAATGAGGATGTAGAGTAGCATGGGGTAATTCTGATATGGTCCTAAAAATCTTTTCCATAATCTTCAAGGTATTTTTCCAGATCAGATGAAGACCCTACCCATAAGCCGAATGCATCATCAATGTAGTGCCTGTAATATAATAGCTCTGAATGAGGTTTTTTAACTTCATGCATGTTCTCCATGTGACAAAGGAAAAGGCAAGCATAAACCATGGCAAAGTCGCTTCCCATAGCTATTCCTCTTATCTGATGCCAGAATCTGCCGTTGAATTCTAAATAGTGATTTTTTAAAACCAAAGTGGCAAGAGGCATGATAAGGTTCAGTTCCATTGTCTTGAGGTCATTCCTAATCATCTGCCACAAGGCTGTGAGATCTTCATCCGTGGCAATACTAGGATATAGAGATTCCACATCAAAGGTAAAGAGAATAACATCTTTTGGTAAATGCAACTCAGAGATTTCTTTCAGCAGAGTGATAAAGTCCTTGAGTTGCTATTTCTATCGACGGAGAATTGAAAAAAGTTTGTGGTGCAACCAAATAGAAGCATGCTCAAATACAAAACCATTGTAAGAGCAGATCGGTCTGCCTACCAAAGTGGGTTTGTGGATCTTTGGGAGGAAGTAAAGGGCACAAAACTCAGAAACCTAAACTGGGATTCTGGAGGATGTATCTGACCTCTTCTGACGAAAGGATCTTTGGACTCTAAGCAAACCTGCTACAACCAAAAAAATAGCTCCTTTAAGGGAACCTCCCGAATTGGTTCATATACTACTGTATCTGTCAATTGCCTTTCTCCCTCTTTGAGATACCAAGACTTATCCAAGATGGCTAGACCGAAATTTTTGTCAGCTGGTTTGATAACAATATCTAGGTTGTTCTGCAATCTTTTGAGAGCCATTCTCAAAACACGAGGAAGGTGGCATTTGGAGAGATTGGAGCAATGGGAGATAGACTCGTGGAGAAGCTATCTGCCGATGGGTATAATATCTTCGAGAGGTTGGAAAGTTTCTCGAGGGCTCCCATTAGGATTGGGTACTCTGAAGAGTGGAGCAGGCCTATCCGGATTGGGAGCGAAAAAACCATCGAAGGTGCATTTGTCTCGCAAAAGCATCAAAGTCTATGAAAAGTTGAGTTGGTTCTGGAGGAGTGGACAGAGGGATGTTCATGAAAGGAGAGACGTACCTGAGAGAGGTTATGGATCACAGTGTTTGAGATATGGCAATCAACATCAGAAGGAGTCTTCCTAGAGAAAAGGAGAAGAGCATAATGTTCTGGATTTAGGAGAGGGAGCCAAAAGAGCGGCCTTAGCGACAGGTGTTTTGGCCTCTTTCTCGACTTGGTGGAGTAGATTTGCTTCGTGCACCTGATCATTTCTGTTGTCTTCCCAAACCAGATTTTTGGGCATTCTAGTTTTTTCGTGACGAGGAAGGTTGTGCATTTGAGGGGGTGAAAGGCTTCTGTCGAGCTTTGTTCCCTTACTGCTGTCGGTCTCCTGGCTGGTCTAACTATCGCTTTCCTTGCAAGTTTCCCTGTCAATTTCCTTTGAAATTTCCTTGCCTGTTTCCCTGCTGGTTCCCTTGTCAGTTTCCCTTTAGGGTTTGAGAATGATTGCCTTGATTGTTTCCCTTCTTGTTTTGTCCATTTCCTTGGTTTTTTCCATTTGCTTGGTTTTTTGGTGTTCCACGGGCTTGGGGATTCTTTTTCTAGTTTCCCTTGCCTGTACTCTTTGCTATAGATTTGTGCATTTGTTTGACTTGTGCTTGCACTTGCTTTTGAACTTGTCGCCTCACCAGCTTGGCAATAGATTCCTCTCTGGGCAACTTTTCAGCTTGTCCCATTGCTTGATCCTGTGCCTCTCTATGCTTGGCGAAGGCATTCTGTTTGATCTTACTATTGAGAAGATTGGTAATCCTGAAATTGTTGATGGCATTTCTAAAATCTCGAACCAACTGATTGTGCCATTCCTTGGTAGTGTTTTCCCAAAGGATTTGTGGTGTGTCAAGTAGGTTGATATCAATCATCAAAGCCAGAATTTCACGAAGGCTAGCGTCAAAAGTCTCAGGGTAGTCCATGAGCTTTTTCTCTAGATTAGAGACTGTGAGCTTTTGGGCTTCAATATACGCAAATCCAAGCAATGTGAAGGTAGCTTGATAGCTTCCAAGAAAGTAGTCAGGGTACTCACAGTGGTGTTAGTTGCATCTCGAACGCTTCTGCTGATTTCCAACATTACTGAAGGGGTTATCTGACACATCTTCACTGACAAAACGAAAGACCTCAAGAGCTCTAGAAGAAGCTCCCTAGTGGTCGCCTTCCATTATATTCACCATGATAACAAGGTTTAGGTTTTTGAAAAATAAGAAAAGGTGTTTAGTAGTGAAGTGTGAGTGATTGGCCAGTTGTGGGAGCAAAATGGTAGCTACGGCAGCAAAAAATGGGAAAAATGGAATTTTCGGGGGCTGGTTACGTCCCTAAAACTGTGTGAAGAATGTGTTTGTGAAGTGTGCAAAGGTGCTTAAAGTGCTAAGAATACATGAGTAAGTAGAATACTCAAGTACTAAACACAAAACTAAGCAACCAAAAGCTCATAGACAAAGAGATGGCCAAGAGCACAAACTGTACATAAACAAATTGATGGTCAAGTACTAAACATTCAAGCAAGCACGAAACAATACATGAGCAACAAGTTGCACAAGTAGTCACACACAAGAGCAAAACATGAGGAACAAAGTCGCACAAGTACCTCACACAAAGACACAAGAGAGACAAAAAGAGATAGAAAATCCTCTTTGTATTACAAAGGGGTGCTTTGTTCCAAACTAGTTTAACTTGATATTCTCAAGCTCATGAGTGGAACACCCAAAATGCGAGAATACAAATGAGAGAAGCTCCCCCTTTACAGTGGGGGGAGGCCAATTTTTGTCCTCTTTGCTTATGGGATTACACTTGGGGCATCGCCACGTGTCAATAGCCCACAAAATCAAAAATTTGATTTTCGAGGACCGGTTACGTTAGCCCAAAAATATCCCTGAAATGCTCAAAAATGTTCCAAAAAGTCCCAAAATGACGACTCGAGCCTGAGAGGTCCCATATGCCATAAAGGCTGATGCTCCAGGGGGTGTCTTACAAGATGGGACCTGCACGGCCTCACTAGACCTAGGCATCTTAAGATGTGATTTAACAAAAAAAGAGCGAAGATTTTGTGGATTCCTCCAGCAAATGATTGATTGAGGTAGATGCTGTAGCTCAGGACATTGTTGGCAAAGCCAGTGCAGTTTAGGGCTTAGGGTTTAGGCCTGCAAAAAAAAAAAAAAAAATCATTTTTGTCACAAATATTGAGGGTTTTTTTCCTGTTGATGTAAAAAAATGTTTTTTTTCTTATTTTGATCTAACATTTGAGGGTTTTGGAAAAAAACCCTCAAAAGTACTTAAAATTTTTGTTTTTTTTTCAAAATTTTGACTTTTTTAGGGTTTCGTGATTTCATTCTTAAGAGTTTAGAAATGTTAATTTTTAAAATTTGACTATATTGAAGCCTTTATTTTGTTCATTATATGCTTTTATTTATAAATCCTTTTTAAAGAGGAGAAAATATGTGTTATATAATGCATGATTATTGGTATTGGTTCATTATATATAGCACCACATACTTTTGTTGCAGTTTTGGCACCAGATCCAAAATGAAAGCATGATGACCAGGGAGGACCAATTTGGGTGGCAAATGTTGTTGAGGTAACACAGAATGAACAATCACATAGCACATTTACAGCATTATGGTATGAACCAAAGCCAATGAAAAGTCTACTATGGAAGTTCACACTAAAACAATTGTATGAGGGCTGTTTGCAAACGAAATGTGAATGGGTTCCAAACAATGACAACCAACTCAGCTTTTCATAGACTTTGATGCTTTTGCAAGACAAATGCACCTTCGATGGTTTTTTCGCTCCAATCTGGATAGGCTTGCTCCACTCTTCAGAGTACCCAATCCTAATTAGAGCCCTCGAGAAACTTTCCAACCTCTCAAAGATATTATACCCATCGACAGACAACTTCTCCATGAGTCTATCTCCCATTGCTCCAATCTCTCCAAATCCCACCTTCCTCGTGTTTTGAGAATGGCTCTCAAAAGATTGCTGAATAACCCAGATATTGTTATCAAACCAGCTGACAAAAAGCCTTTTGGAAGATCCTTTGAGTAGAGCTGATCTCATCCTATAGGTGATTTTGCTGAAGCAATTTCGTAGAACCTTATGTGGGTAACCACAAGAGCTGAGGCATTGGTAAAATAAGATTCTAAGGCTCTTGTAGCCTTCAAACGTGCTTTCCTTGATGACATAGCGGCTAAGTTCTCTGATGATAAAAGACTCTTTCTTGTGCTTATGGATTGGAGTGAAAAAACCATCGAAGGCGCATTTGTCTCGCAAAAACATCAAAGTGTGCGAAAAGCTGAGTTGGTTCTAGAGGAGTGCACGGAGGGATGTAGGCCAAACCTAAACCCAAGAGTTCTTCTCATGAAGGGAGAGATGAATCTGAGAGAGGTTATGGATCACAGTGTTGGTGGAGATATGGCAATCAACCTCAGAAGGAGTCTTCCTAGAGAAAAGGAGAAGAGCATGAAGTTCTGGATTTAGGAGAGGGAGCCAAAGCTTCTCCTTTGGATTTTCTCCTTTCCCTTGCTTTGTTTCTCCCATTGGTTCTCGCTCCACCCATGTGGATAGATACCATTCTCTTATGCAGTCTCGCATCGCCTCCTCTCGTGCCTCTCCTTTAGTGCATGGAGGGGCATTGGCTCTTCCTAGTGGAAAGGGGTCACCTATAATAGTGAGGCATCATTGCCCGTTGTGGGATCCGACATCATCTTGTAGTAAGGATTTTTGCAGTCTAGGTGCTACTGGGGATGTAGATGAATCTGCACATTCCCACCTCCCTCCACATGACAAGACACAGCTTGGCAGTGGGTCCATAGCTACCCCTGAGTCCACCTCTCACTCCACCCTTCGCTCCATTCACTCCACCCATCGCTCTTCCTCCCACCACCACCCCCATATCTAGAACCTCAATCGCAAGGGGGGTGGAATAATTTATTCTTCCAAAGACCTTTATTACAATGTTAATTCCTTGTGAGAGATCATTGAGGATGAGAAAGGGCTTGAGGTCATAGCTTACATGAGCTAAGTGGAAAAATTGGACTTTATGATTTAAAAAATTCAAAAAAACATGGCGAATAACTTGATGGAAAAACATTTTATTTTTTATTGTGCCACTTCACATTTTTTCAAAAATTCACGTCAACAGTGAATATTCATAGAATAAAGTTTTGTTCGTATGAATAAGAAAAAAAGTTGAGTAGGGGGACATATTTGTATGAATAAAATTTTATTTTTATGAATAAATTAAGTTATCGTTTTTAAATAATAGGTGGTACCATTGCCCATGAAGCAACCTTTCTCTTCCTTTTCATTGGATATGACCATGGCCATAATGGGATATGAAGCTTTGGAGACTAAGGCTAGAATCCTCACGCGAGGGAGGTACAACCACTACACTGCTCTTCCTGGCCTTCAACAAGGAGCTCACAATACACATCTTGGATCTGTCGCAGGGATGTTGAGGGCGGGCAGGTTCTGTACCTTAGCCTTAATCTATTAGACTACTTGAGTCTCCCCATATTTTTGCTCCTTGTTCTGCTTCTTCGTCCACTGAAATCACTGATAGCAAGGCAGCTTGGAACATGCCTATTATTGACCGTGAGGAGATGTACAAGTTTTCAACTTTTCATTTCAAGGCCTTGAAGCATGTAAAGATCTCTAAGGTTTGTATTAATCTTGCAGATGAAGAATCTACCGGTGTTTATCTTCCTCTCTTCACTCCTCAAAAGATAGACTCTTTTGTAAATTCTGGTTACTAGTATATCCACTATGGCTGTTTTGTGCTAGCTATAGAGCCTTTATTTTGCCTTGGTGTAAATGCTACATGTATGGCGAGCCTTGTAGATACTCGTCACCTTAATCTTAAAGATGCCTATATAGGCTTAGTACATGGCAGCTTGAACAAGGAACCTGTGCATACTATTGTCTACCCCAATTTCAAAATGTCTTTGAATGATCCATATTTGTCTACTGCTCTTCGCTTATATCTACAAGTCAAAGGCATGTCCATGAAGCCCAAATCTGAGCATTGTGCCATCCACATTCGCTCCGTCAATTATCTTGTCTCTACAGTCAATCCCATACCGTGTCATGTCTAAGTGTATATTGTATGGAAAAACTAATGCAGAGATTACTCGCTCTCCGTTCGATGCACTCCCCATGCCTGAAGAATGGGAAATGGACTACCAGCAAGTTCTTAATGAAGCCACTTCCTAGCTTCCTCAATTCCAGATCGAAGATGCTCCCTCAAGAGCACTGATACGGCATTGCTCCTCTCAAGACCATGGTAAACGAGTGATGCGCCTGTCTTTCCCAGCTTCTTCCCATGTTTCAATCATAGGAGTTCTAGACGATGAGCGGGAAGGTGCTTCAGAAGCTGAGTTGCCCCTCGGCAAAGCTAAGGCTATCCATGACTAGGTTGCTACTACTATCACCTCGTGTTTTCCTACAGATGCCTGCCTTTAATACAAGTGATCCACAATGGTTAATCATCAGCCCCAGTCCCATTCAAATTACGACAACATTATAGCATCCGAATGAACACATCCGATGCTTATGTTGCAGCCCGTCCAATGGCCTAAATCTTCTAGTTTCCAAGCCACTTCTGAAGATGGTTCTCTCAAGTCGATGCATGCCCCATATGCACTAACCGACAAAGATGACGCCAGTATGCCCGTGGAGCAATAACAACTCAACTGGTGCAACTCCATAACCTTGCCACTCAAGCATGTCTAGATGCATGCAATACGACACTCTATGATCTTCAACTAGCTATTGGTAAGCTTGATCGTAATATCCATACTGTGCTAAATGAGTTGCAGCACCTTCAGCATGGTCATGCATCTTCCTTGTAGCAGTTTGTATATATGTCTTTTCCTCCTTCGCTACCTCCCTCCTCTAACAGTACCATAGATGATTCTTTTCGTCCAGCAAATGCTCGTAGCTTTATGCTTTGGCCACTTCCCCCTTTTCCTTGTACTCTGCCGAGTGTGGTGATGCACTTGTTCCTGCCTGTCATACCAACAAATGGGCTGATCCAGATCATCCTATGTATAGAGCCTTTTGAGTCTCGGCCGAAGTCGACGAAGTTCTTCCAAACTCCTCCTCCTTCGCCCAGCTCCTCTTCAGTTGCTTCCTCCTCTTCCTCTGCAACATTTCATAAGATCTTGTACATGAACCAAGGTGTTAAACCTGAGCTCATGGATGAAGATCCCTTGCTTCCTGCACGCAACCAGCTGTCTCAATCATCACAGCATCAGCAACCATGGTGTCACAGACGTACAACATTCCATGATGCACCCGGATCACAATTCATGAGAGCTGAGTTTCAGACTCATTTCACTAATGGCGATCTTAATGAGCAAGCTGATCTCCAATGATGCCTCTAGCACAAATCCTTCCCTGGGTACATTCCCAATATCGATGCCATATCTCCACAGGCCATGAAAGATATTTTAAAGATTTTCTACGGCCATATGATGTCTTTGGTTACTATATATCGCTGGAATCCTCATGATGCCATGGTAGAAACCACCAAGGGTTTCATTGGAGTCATTGCCAATTGGTGGGAATTCTTGTCTGCTAAGTCTAAGGAACAGATCTTTGCAAGTGTGGATGGCAATCACCAACCGAATGCTCCTGATGCTCTTATTGCTACCATCTCCAATCAGTTCCTTCCTACATTCATTGATGATTGAGCTCAAGCGTCTAATGAATTCTCTGCCCTTAAGCTTTGTGATATTTTCCAACTAGAAGCATATAATGCCCATGTCCGGCAACTTGTATATTGTGTAGGCATTTTTGCAGACACCTCTGCAAAGCGGCATTACTTGTATAGTCTTCTCCATAGACTTGGTGAGGCAGTGATGACTCTCATTGGAGCTCAAGCCAAGATAATCAATATTGATATTACTCCGACTAAGGTACATAAAACCATTGCTGATTTTACTTTGCAAATTTGTTTCAAATGGTACAAGTGTATATCCGCAGACAATGTACAGAGTACACTCTCCAAAAAAAATTGAAAAAGATTGGCATTGCCTCTCCTGCAATTTGCGAGTAGTTTGTTGGCCACCAGAATTTATGCCCTCCATCTACCTCTTCTGATTGAGTTTCTTGATGGTCTCACCACTCCAAATCCCGGCGTTCCAAATGTGCATGTGGCTCTTCGACCTTCCCCAAGATTCGCAAATTCCGCTGGTGTCATCAATATCCTAGGCATCCCCAATGCTTTCTTTGTCGACACAGGTCCAGTAAGTCCTCCGAATGTTTTATCTACAGCAAGAAGGGTCATTTTGCTCGTGATTGCACTGAAAAACCTTGCAATCCACAACAACGGCAGTTGCAAGGATTTTTTGCTATGGTCACCCATCCTAACCATTGGGAAGTAGTCTCACAAGGAAGCTCTAACGAGTCCATCCTAGAGTGTTCTGAGTCAGATACACAATAGTGTTTGCATTGTTAGCTCCATGACTCTTACGACTACTCCCAGGATTATCTCCATTCTATATGATTGGATGAGAATGATCCAAATGTTTATAGCCTTATGAATTATACTCGTCATCGTGGCTACCCATTCGGAGCAGGAATGGGAGATTAAGCCCATCTCCAAGAGTTCATGAATCTCTTGATTACCTTCAAGGCCTTGAAATGAAAAGCAAAAAACTTGTAAATCTCCTCAGAGTCAATAATAGGCATGTTCCAAGCTGCCTTGCTATCAGTGATTTCAGTGGATGAGGAAGTAGAACAAGGAGCAGAAATATGGGCAAAAAGGGAATGAATAACACTAGCCATGGTAAAGAAGCTTGGGAGATTATGGAGTAATTCCTCACATAGGTAGGCTCAACCACAACACCGCTCACTCTAGCCTTCGACGGGGAGCTCTCATAGTGCCTCTTGGAGTATTCACACAAAGACGAACAAGGCTCTAATACCAAATGGAGACACACTACTACAATCCTGAACAAATCGTTCTTACATATGCTGAAGAGAAGACAGGAGATGTAAGGTGTGGATAGATGTGCATAAACTCTTCTGTTCATCCGCCTGTAAGAGGTCATTGATACATCCAACTGGGTACCTTGAAGAGGTTGTTGGGCATCATCTAGTGGCGGAGGACTGAACTTAGCTGTGGTAGGACATAGAGAGGCAATAGGTGTAGGGGCAAACTCGAGAGGTGGCTTTTTGAATGGAGAGGAGCATTGCCGTACAATTTCTAGAACTTCAACCGGGGGCTTCAAAACTTTCTTTAGTCATTCCCTAGTAAGAAGATGTACAAGCGAAACCTTGAATGGTTAACACCATTTCACTTGTTGAGAAGCCAAAAGGAACGTGTTGGTTGAGAAAGTCATTGCCGATCACAATATCAACTCCTTGCAATTCTAATTGATAAAAATCAATAGTGGTTGAATGACCAGCAAGGGAAATGGCAATCTGTGGTGCAAACCATTTGCAAGCAACTAATCGTCCACCCATTGTAGAACCTTTCATTTGATCATGATCTTCTAATATTTTCCAGCATTCAGAGGGAAGAGCACGGTACTTACAAATGTTGAAACGAGAACCTGTGTCAACTAAGGCAATAAGAGAATATGGGGTGATGCCTTCAGGGCAAAGTTGGACATTGATGAGCCAGGTCTTCATGGGGTTACGGACTGGTAGAGCTGGCTGCTGGAAGAAATATTGGAGGGAAAGCACACTCATGGAAGGATCATTATCAGTAGCAAGAAAATACAATTTACATTGAGTAAGGTGTTCACTGACCTTATGATCCAGAGAATTAATAAAGACTTGGAGCTTAGTACAATTGTCAATGATCAACTTGAGGTGTGTATGGAGGCCATCAATGCTGATGCCTAAGCTCTCAAATTGGTCCCCTAAACCATGAACCAAAATGTCAAACCTAAGCCCATGGATGAAGATCCCTTACCTGCTGCACCCGACTAGCCATCTCAATCATCATAGCAGCAGCAACCATTGCGTGGTAGACCTACAGAATTCCATGATGCCTCCGATCACAATTCATGAGAGCTGAGTTTTAGACTAATTTCACTGAGGGTGATCTTAATGAGCAAGCTGATCTCCAACGATGCCTCTAGCACAAATCCTTCCTCGGGTACATTCTCAATATCGATGCCATATCTCCACATGCCATGAAAGATATTTTAAATATTTTCTATGGCCATATGATGTCTTTCGTTACTATCTATCGCTGGAATCCTTGCGATGCCGTGGTAGAAACAACTAAGGGTTTCACCGGAGTCATTGCCAATTGGTGGGAATTCTTATCCGATGAGTCTAAGGAATAGATCTTTGCAAGTGTGGATGGCAATCATCACATGCACATTTGGAACGCCGGGCTTTGGAGTGGTGAGATCGTCGAGAAAGCACACTAAACCCTAAACCCTAAACCCTAAAACCCTAAAACCTAAATCGTAAAACCTAAACCCTAATTCCTAAACCCTAAACCCTATTATTAAAATAAAATAATAATAATATTATTATTATTATTAAAAAACCCTAAACCCTAAATCGGTTTACAGGTGCTTACTTGAATGTTTAGTACTTGAACATAAATTTGTTCATGCATAGTGTGTGCTCTTGGCCATCTTTTTGTCCATGAGCTTTTAGTTGCTTAGTTTTGTGTTTAGTACTTGAGTATTCTACCTTACTCATGTATTCTTAGCACTCTAAGCACCCTTGCACACTTCACAAGCACATTCTTCACATAGTTTTTTAGACACAGTTTTAAGCACGTAACCGGCCTCCGAAAATTCCATTTTTTCCATTTTTTGCTGTCGCAGCTACTGTTTTGCTGATGCAGCTGACCAATCACTCACACTTCACTACTACACATCTTTTCTTATTTTTCTAAAACCCTAAACCCTACCCCTAAACCTAAACACCAAAAACCCTAAACCCTAAACTAGCACCTGTTTGTAATACAAAGAGGATTTTCTATCTCTTTTTGTCTCTCTTGTGTCTTTGTGTGAGGTACTTGTGCAACTTTGTTGCTCATGTATTGCTCTTGTGTGTGAATACTTGTGCAACTTATTGCTCATGTACTATTTCGTGCTTGCTCGAATGTTTAGTACTTGAACATCAATTTGTTCATGTACAGTGTGTGCTCTTGGCCATCTTTTTGTCCATGAGCTTTTGGTTGCTTAGTTTTGTGTTTAGTACTTGATTATTCTACCTTACTCATGTATTCTTAGCACTTTAAGCACCTTTGCACACTTCACAAGCACATTCTTCACATAGTTTTTTAGACACAGTTTTAAGCATGTAACCGACTTTTGAAAATTCCATTTTTTTCATTTTTTGCTGCTGCAGCCACCGTTTTGCCGCCTCAATTGGGCAATCACTCACACTTCACTACTACACACCTTTTCTTATTTTTCTAAACCTTACAACCCTAAAACCCTGAACCCTAAACCCTAAACTTCACTGGCTTTGCCAACGTCCTGAGCTATAGCATCTACCTCAACCAATCATTTGCTAGAGGAATCCACAAAATCTTTGCTCTTTTTTGGTCAAATCAAGTCTTAAGATGCCTAGGTCTAGCTAGGCCGTGCAGGTCCCACCTTGTAAGACACCCCCTAGAGCATCCACCCTTATGGCATATGAGACCTCTCAGGCTCAGGTCGTCATTGTGGGACTTTTCGCACTCTTTTTGGACCATTTTTTAGCTCTTCAGGGTTATTTTTGGGCTAACATAACCAGTCCCCTCAAATCCAATTTTTAATTTGGTGGGCTATTGACACGTGGCGATGCCCCAAGAGTAATCCCATAAGCAAAGAGGAAAAAAAGTGGCCTCCGCCAACTGTAAAGAGGGAGCTTCTCTCATTTGTATTCTCACATTTTGAGTGTTCCACTGGTCAGCTTGAGAATATCAAGCGAAACTAGTTTGGAACAAAGCACCCGTTTGTAATACAAAGAGGATTTTCTCTCTTTTTGTCTCTCTTGTGTCCTTGTGTCTTTGTGTGAGGTACTTGTGCAACTTTGTTGCTCATGTATTGCTCTTGTGTGTGGGTACTTGTGCAACTTGTTGCTCATGTATGGTTTCGTTCTTAATTGAATGTTTAGTACTTGAACACCAATTTGTTCATGTACCATGTGTGCTCTTGGCCATCTTTTTGTCCATGAGCTTTTGGTTGCTTAGTTTTGTGTTTAGTACTTGAGTATTCTACCTTACTCATGTATTCTTAGCACTTTAAGCACCTATGCACACTTCACAAGCACATTCTTCAAATAGTTTTTTAAACACAGTTTTAAGCACGTAACCAGCCCTCGAAAATTCAATTTTTTTTATCTTTTGTTGCCGCAACTACCATTTTGCTGCCGCGGCTAGCCAATCACTCACACTTCACTACTACACTTGCTTGAATGTTTAGTACTTGAACACCAATTTGTTCATATACCGTGTGTGCTCTTGGCTATCTTTTTTGTCCATGAGCTTTTGATTGCTTAGTTATGTGTTTAGTACTTGAGTATTCTACCTTACTCATGTATTCTTAGCACTTTAAGCATCTATGCACACTTCACAAGCACATTCTTCACACTGTTTTTTAGACACAGTTTTAAGCACGTAACCAATCCCTGAAAATTTCATTTTCTCTATTTTTTGCTCCCGCAGTTACCGTTTTGCTACACACCTTTTCTTATTTTTCTAAAACCCTAAACCCTCAACTAGTTTGCAGCATCAACCCTAAACCCTAAATAGAGAATCAAACCTTCCACCCCGTCCAATGCACAGCCTTCCTCTTCAAGGACAAGCCATTCTTCACACAGTTTTAAGCACGTAACCAGCCCTCGAAATTTCCATTTTTTCCATTTTTTGCTGCCACAGCTGGCCAATCACTCACACTTCACTGCTACACGAAATTACGCACAATATAAGCAAAGTTATGCACAAAAGTTTCCGAAAAATCTCCTACAGCATGAGGACAGCTCTACTTGGCACTACTTCTAAACAAAAAAGTCGGACAGGTAAAAGGACCCCCTTGGTTCTTAAGCTGGACTATTCAAAGTTCACAAAAGATTTAAACCTTGGGGCAACCCTAAATCCTAAACTTCATCGGATTTGCCAAAATCGTCCTGAGCTAAAGCATCTACCTCGTCCTCACATTTGCTGGAGAAATCCAGAGAATTTGTGATCATTTTTTGTCGAATCACGACTCAAAAGCAATGTGGGCCCCACATGATGTCTAAAATATCCAGCTCCCCATCAAATATTTCTTGGTGAAGAGATAGTTTTGGTTCTCAGCTTCTTTTTGCAACCGATAGCTTTGTGTGCTCTTGGCCATCTTTTTCGTCCATGAGCATTTGGTTGCTTGTTATGTGTCTAGTACTTGAGTATTCTACCTTACTCATGTACTCCTAAAACTTTAAGCACCTACGCACACTTCACAAGCACTTTTGTCACACATTTTTAAGCATGTAATCGGCCCTCGAAAATTTCAGTTTTTTCATTTTTTGCTACCGCGGCTACCATTTTGCTGCCGCAACTAGCCAATAGTTTATTTAACACAAGTTGTCTTTGCAGCACTCCATCACAAAGTTTTTAAACCCTAAAACCCTCAACCCTAGACCCTAAACCCTAAACCCTCAAGCCTAAACCCTAAACCCTCATCCTTAAACCTAAACCCTAAACCCTAATCCCTATAAAGACCTCGTCCTTGAGATCTCCATTCAGAAAGGTGGATTTTACATCCATCTGAAACACGGGCCAACTTTCCTATGCTGCTAAGGCCAAAACATTGCAAATTGTGGTTAGTCGAGCTGTGGGAGCAAAAGTATCCTAATAATCAAAACCATGTACCTGTGTGAATCCTTTTGCCATGAGCCAAGCCTTGTACTTATCCAACGTGCCTTTAGACTTGTACTTGGTCTTGTACACCCACTTGGTGCCGATTACCTTACATTTTGGTGGTTGATCCACAAGGTCCCAAGTCTTGTTCTTCATTATGGAGCCATACTTCGACTGCATAGCCTCCATCCACCTATCATCACCCTGTGCCATGGAGTCATCCTTCATAGCCTTCATGTAGCTACGATTCAGAATACCTTGTTACATGCTTCAGCCCAAAAAGTCTTTGGCAAATCTTTCCCTTTCATCATACTCCTGCCCATTTCACAGATGACGTGCATCTTGTGCTCTGCTACTCCATTTTGTTGTGATGTATGTGGCGGGGTTCTCTGCCTCTTGATCCCATGACTTTTGCAGTAACTTTTGAATTCACTTGATGTGAGCTCACCACCTCTATCTGATCTCAACTTCTTCACCTTCCTCCTCGTTTCTTTCTCGACCATTACATGCCATTCTTTGAACTTACTAAAAGCCTCATCTTTAGTCTTCAGGAAGTATATCTATATCCTTCTACTGTAGCCATCGATCAGCGTCATGAAGTAGTAGGAACCACCCAAATCTTCCGTCTCCATCTTTCCGCAGAGGTCTATGTGAACGAGCTCTAGAGGAGCATTTGCCCTACTGGCCTCTTTAGGAAAGGGCTGCCGATGCTGCTTGCCCATCATGCAAGCTTCACATACATCGGGCAGATCTGTAATTTCTGGTAGGTCTGCAATCATTCCACTTTTATGCATCTCCTTTAAAGAACTAAGGTTTAGATGATCAAACCTCTCATGCCATAGCTTAGTTTTGCTCACATCGGCTCGAGCACTGAAAGTTGAGAGTTCATAGATGTTGTTGCGCCGTGTACCTTTACCAACAAACTTCCCTTGAAGATCCAAGATCTGTGCACCATTCTTATCGAAGTGAACTTTGAGGTCCCGATCCGTGATCACAGAAACAGAAAAGTTCCTCTTGATATCTGGCACATAAAGAACATCGAACAACTATTTTACAACTCCATCTGACTTGAGAGCAATCGTACCTTTTCCTTTTGCTGGACATTTTGCATCATTGCCAACCACTACCAGGATGTCATTCCCTACCGACTGTAAGAGGTATACCAATCCTTCCGACTGGTCATGTGGCGCGATGCACCACTATCAATAATCCAAGGTTCATCTGCAAGTACATGAACTGCCTCCATGCAAATCTCCTCAATTGCTATGAATAGCTCTACTGGTATTGCCTACACACTGTTGTTGGACTCTTGCTTTACTCTGTTCTTCTCATCTGCAATCTTCTTCCAGCACTCATTTTGCTTGTGCCCTGCCTTGTTGCAATAGAAGCACTTGATCTTCTTCTTTCTCTTTTTATCATCAAAAGAACATGGGTTACCAGAGTCCTGACCCTTACCTTTCTTTGATCCAGCCGAGAAAGCTGAATCTTCTCCAGTCCTCGTCTTTTGACGCATCTCCTCCTCCAAAAGCATCACGCTGAAATCCTCAAAGTTGAGGGGCGGATTTTTATTCTACGTATTTAGTGCCATAACAAGACCATTGTACTTTGGTGGGAGAATCCGTATGCACCTTCGTGCTAGATTCTTGATGGTGATGGTGATGCCAATCGTAGTCATCTGATCGCACAGATTATTCACCCTGGTGATGAACTTCTCTGCTATTTCAGACTCAGACAGTTTCTCATTCGTGAGTTGAGTCTCTAGATTCTGAATTCACGTCTGATTTGTGGTCTTGTATTGATTTTTCAAGACCATCCATGCCTCCTCCGCTGTGGTGACATGTTGAATTAACGCCATGATAGAATCACTTACACTGCAGACAATAGAACACAACGCATCTGCATTTCTTCTTGTTTACGTGAGAATCTCATCCGCAGTTGGTACTATCTGTTGTCTTGCATTGGCTGGATTCGCCAACTTCACGTCCACCCCAGTAGCAGTATCCTAAAGCTCATATGCGCTTAGGATGGTCTTCATCTTGAACTTCTAGAGTGGATAGTTAGTGCCGTCCAACTTTTCGCTTTCACCGAACGGTGGGATTCGTAGTCTTGCGGGCTGGGCCATCTCTCACAATCTGCTCGCAAACAAAAACACTACCAAATCTTCTTGCTAGAGCCCAAGCTCTGATACCATGTAAGAAAACAATACAACGTATGTGCTCAATAGATAACAGGATCTCGTCTGCAAGAGAGAATAGCAGATAGTATGGAGAATCAAAATTTTGATTCTGTAAAACTGATACAATAGATGGCGCTGCCTCCCAGCCGTGCACTCCTATGTGAGGAGCTTCGATGGCATGCTGGAAACAGTAGAGGACGGAGGCTGGATGCTAAGGAATCAGGGTTGTTGTAGCCTGTGATGATGATGGGCTGTATGGGCTTGCTCTTATATAGTCACCAAACATAGTTGGTTAGACCCAATTGGGTGACCGACCCAGTCCGCCCAAAACCGCCTACTAGAGGTCGGTCCTGAAATAGGCCACCGACCACACGTTAGAACCGTGGCAAAATAGAGCAACTAACCCAAGAGTGGTGGGCTACCCCGAGAAATGCTCCATCTCTCGTGCAGTCAGTCATGGGATGCCTTCCCGCACTTGCATGTAGCCTAGTTGGCAGTGTGCCGACTCTATCTGAAGCCGTCCAGCCATCAAGCCATACATGGCCCCCATCTGGTGTCCAAACTAGGACCTACCAGATAACCGAGCTACTCAAATGCCTTCTCCTCATATGGGGGGCTTACAAGTAGAGTTAGCTGGTTCTCGCGTAGTTACATGAGAGTGGAGCATTGATATCTAACAAAGCCAAGCCTAAGAGGTCTCATATGCCATAAAGGCGGATGCTCCAAGGGGTGTCTTACAAGGTGGGACTCGCACGGCCTAACTAGACATAGGCGTCTTAAGACGTGATTTGACAAAAAAAGAGCAAAGATTTCATGGATTCCTCCAGCAAATGATTGGTCGAGGTAGATGTTGTAGCTCAAAATGTTGTTGGCAAAGCTAGTGAAGTTTAGGGTTTAGGGTGACCCCCAAGTTTAAAGCTTTCGTGTACTTTGAGTAGTCAAGCTTAAGAACAAGGGGGGTCCTTTTACCTATCGAGCCCTACCTTTTTGAAGATCCTTCGAGTAGAGCTGATCTCATCCTATAGGTGATTTTGCTGAAGCAATTCCATAGAACCTTATGTGGGTAACCACGAGATCTGAGGCATTGGTAAAACAAGATTCCAAGCCTCTTGAAGCCTTCAAATGTTCTTTCCCTGATGACATAGTGACGAAGTTCTCCGATGATAAAAAACTTTTTATGGTGCTTCGGATGCCAAGAAGAGTAAGGAAGATATTCATACTTGTTCAACTCTTTTTGGTAACAACTAGAAGAGAGCTTTCCTGTGAAAGAAAGTCTGGTCCCTGGAAAAGGTGATTGTCCAAAATATCAACGGAGGATGGGGTAATTCTGATGTGGTCCTAAAAATCTTTTCCATAATCTTCAAGGTATATGTCCAGATCAGCTAAAGACCCTTCCCATAAGCCAAATGCATCATCAATGTAGCGCCTATAATATAACAACTCTAAACGAGGCTGTTTAACTTCCTACATGTTCTCTATGTGACAAAGGAAAAGGCATGCATATACCATGGCAAAGTTGCTTCCCATAGCTATTCCTCTTATCCGATATCAAAATCTCCCGTCGAATTCTAAATAGTGATTTTTTAAAACCAAAGTGGCAAGAGACACGATGAGGTTCAATTCCATTGTCTTGAAGTCATTCCTGATCATTTGTCGCAAGGGTATAAGACCTTCATCTGTGGGAATACTATGATATAGAGATTCCACATCAAAGGTAAAGAGAATGACATCTTTTGGTAAATGCAACTCAGAGATTTCTTTCATCAGAGTGACAGAGTCCTTGAGGTGTTGTTTCTCTCGAAGGAGAATCAGAAAAAGTTTGTGGTGCGACCAAATAGAAGCATGCTCAAATACAAAACCATTATAGGAGCAGATGGGTCTACCTACCAATGTGGGTTTGTGGATCTTTGGGAGGAAGTACAAGGCACAAACTCGAAAACCTAAACTAGGCTTATGGAGGATGTATCTGACCTTTTCTGACGAAAGGATCTTGGACTCTGAGCAAACCTATTGCAACCAAAAAAATAGCTCCTCTAAGGGAACCTCCCAAATTGGTTTATGTACTGCTGTATCTGTCAATTGCCTTTCTCCCTCTTTGAGTTACAAAGACTTATCCAAGATGGCTAGACCAAGATTTTTGTCAGCTAGTTTGATAACAATATATGGGTTGTTCTACAATCTTTTGAGAGCCATCCTCAAGGCTCGAGGAAGGTGGCATTTGGAGAGATTGGAGCAATGGGAGATAGACTCATGGAGAAGCTATCATCCAATGCTGATAATATCTTCGAGAGGTTGAAAAGTTTCTCGAGGGTTCCAATTAGGATTGGGTACTCTAAAGAGTGGAGCAAGCCTATCCGGATTGGAGTGAAAAAACCATTGAAGGCACATTTGTCTCGCAAAAACATCAAAGTTTGCGAAAAGCTGAGTTGGTTCTAGAGGAGTGGATGGAGGGATGTAGCCCAAACCTAAACCCAAGAGTTTCTTGTCATGAAAGGAGAGATGTATTTGAGAGAGGATATGGATCGCAGTGTTGGAGATACGGCAATCACCCTTAGAAGGAGTCTTCCTAGAGAAAAGGAGAAGAGCATAATGTTCTAGATTTAGGAGAGGGATCCAAAAGAGCCGCCTTAGTGGTGGGTGTTTTGACCTCTTTCTCGACTTGGTGGAGCAGAGTTGCTTCGTGCACTTGGTCGTTTTTATTGTCTTCTCAAACCAAATTTCTGGTCATTGTGGTTTTTTTGTGACGAGGAAGGCTGTGCATTTGAGGGGGTGAAAGGCTTCTGTCGAGCTTTGTTCCCTTACTGCTGTCGGTTT
Source organism: Dipteris shenzhenensis (assembly GCF_047967505.1). Lineage (NCBI taxonomy): Eukaryota > Viridiplantae > Streptophyta > Polypodiopsida > Gleicheniales > Dipteridaceae > Dipteris > Dipteris shenzhenensis. The sequence goes on from NC_141615.1 coordinate 54,363,474, forward strand.
CCCTACTGGTTTCCTTGTCGGTTTTCTTGCAAGTTTTCCTGTTGATTTCCGTGCCAGTTTCCCTTTTGGGTTTGAGAACGATTGCCCTGATCGTTTCTCTGACCGTTTCCCTTCCTGTTTTGTCCATTTCCTTGGTTTTTTGGTTTTCCATGGGCTTGGGGATTCTTTTTGTGGTTTCCCTTGCCTGTACTCTATGCTATAGATTTCTGCATTTGTTTAGGGTTTAGGATTAAAAAAGGTGTGATGGAGTGCTACAAAGACAACTCGTGTTAAATAAACTGTTGGCTAGCTGCGGTAGCAAAAAAATGAAAAAAATGGAATTTTGAGGGTCGGTTACGTGCTTAAAACTGTCTAAAAAATTGTGTGAAAAACTTGTTGTGAAGTGTGCATAGGTGCTTAAAGTTCTAAGAGTACATGAGTAAGGTAGAATACTCAAGTACACGTACAAGTACCCACACACAAGAGAAGTACATGAGCAACAAAGTTGCACAAGTATCTCACACAAAGACACAAGAGAGACAAAAAGAGATAGGAAATCCTCTTTGTATTACAAACGGGTGCTTTGTTCCAAACTAGCTTTGCTTGATATTCTCAAGCTCATCACTGGAACACCCAAAATGTGAGAATACAAATGAGACAAGATTATACATGGAACAACCACTAGGTTTTGTGATCCCACTAGGTTTTGTGATCCCCAGTTCAGAAGGTAAAGTCTGTAAACTAAAGAACTTTACGAGCTGAAACAGGCCCCACGAGCGTGGTACCAATGGATTGATGCCTACTTTCTACAAAACGGGTTCAGGAGGAGCCCATCTGATGCAAATTTGTATATCTATAGAGAAGGAGGCAGGTGTATGATCATGACCCTTTATGTGGACGACCTTGTCATAACAGGGAACCATGAAGAAAAGATATCGTAGACAAATCAGTTGCTAGGAAGAGAGTTTGAAATGACAGTGATGCATTTCTGTTTGGGGATTGAAATTTGGCAAGAGCCAAAACAGATCTTTATTTCACAGTTGAAGTATGCTCGAGAGATACTGAAGGCATTTGGCATGGCTGAGTGCAAGATAGTTGGTACCCCTATGGAGGTTGACATGAAGCTCTCAAATGAGGATTCATCACCACTGGTGGACAAAGCGAAGTACAAAAGTCTTATGGGTAGTTTGATTTATTTGTGCAACACGAGGCCAGACATCAGCTTTGCGACTGGTGTACTAAGCAGGTTTTCCAATAAGCCCCGAGAGAACCATTGGAGGGCAGGGATGCGGGTGCTAAAATACATCAAAGGCACACTTGATTATGGCATCACCTATACTAAGGGCAACATCTTGTCCGGATTCTGTGACTCGGATTGGGCAGGAGACGTGGACAGCAGGAGATCAGTGACAGGTTACTGTTTCTCACTTGGATCTGGAGCTGTGTCATGGGTCAGCAAGAAGCAATCTATAGTTGCTCTTTCTTCTACCAAGGCTGAGTACAAATCAGCATGTTTTGCTTCTTGTGAGGCAGTGTGGTTGAGGAGGATTTTAGGGGACATGGGTGTAGTGCAGAATAAGGCTATGCAATTATCATGTGACAATCAAAGTTGCATGGCAATTGCAAAGAACCCTGTGTTCCACAAATCAGCATGTTTTGCTTCTTGTGAGGCAGTGTGGTTGAGGAGGATTTTAGGGGACATGGGTGTAGTGCAGAACAAGGCTACGCAATTATCATGTGACAATCAAAGTTGCATGGCAATTGCAAAGAACCCTGTGTTCCACACTCGCACAAAACACATTGAGATTCAATATCACTTTGTACGTGAGCTCATCATGGATGGAGAGGTTGACTTGGTGTACTGTCCGACTATAGAGAATGCTGTGGACATCTTCATGAAGGCTCTTGGAAGAGACTTGCTGGAGAGGCATCTTCATCGACTTGGCATTGGGTTGAAAACGTAAGTTCATTTGCAGGTGGACATTGAGGGGGGGTGTTAGATATCAATGCTCCACTCTCATGTAACTATGCAGGAACTAGCTAACTCTACTTGTAAGCCCCCATATGAGGAGAATGCATTTGAGTAGCTTAGTTATCTGGTAGGTCCTGGTTTGGACACCAGATGGGGCCCATGTATGGCTTGATGGCTAGATGGCTTCAGATAGAGTTGGCACACTGCCAACTAGGCTACATGCAAGTGCGGGAAGGCATCCCATGACTAACTGCACTAAGGGTAGACGGAGCATTTCCCGAGGCAACCCGTGCCGGGTAAGAAGCAATCAAATTAGCATTTTTTCCATCATATACTCAATTGATTCAAATCATCAAAAATTAAGGGAACCACCCAATCCATTCAAATTACTAGATTATCAAAAATTAAGGGAACCACCCAATCCATTCAAATTACTAGATTATGTCAAATTAGCCTACAACCACTTATTTCATTGATATTACAAGAATAAATCAAATATAATCTAATCAAATCTGATCTAATCAAATCAAATCAAATCAAATGTAATCCAATCAAATCTAAGTAGAGGTGTCTAACGCTTCTGCTTCTCAGTCCACTCTTCTCACTTGCTTGATTGATCATCCTAAGTTGGTAGAGTGTAGAGAGCTTGCTGGGATTGGTGCACATAGAGATAGGATAGTATGTAGTGAGAGTGTTCGTCATTCTTATGCATCTATCAAGAAGAGGAACACTGCAAATGCCTTGGCAGCATGTCGTGCTATTGTGGTTGCTATTAGTCCACCTTCGATACATATGAAAGTTTGTAGGAACATGGAAACCGCCGCCTAGGATAAGACCCGTGCAAAGTTTGGTACCCATTTGACACTCGCACATATCCAAATTTGATGTCGGATGGAACTTAAACTTTGCAAGAACATGGAGACCATGGATTTTAAGACATGAAAATTTTGAAGCCAATATGACACATGGACATGCAAATTCTATTGATCCATTCCATATGTTGCCCCTTCACATATGAGACAAGGTGCACATGGTGAAGATGGGTCATTTCACCTCTGAGTGCCCACATTCGGTGTCGAATGGAACTAAAACTTTGCAAGAACATGGAAACCATTTATTTTAAGACCTATACAGAGTTTGAATCCAATCTATCAGATGGACATGCAAATTCTAATGATTCATTCCATATGTTGCCTCTTCACGTGTGACACATAGTGAAAATGGACTATTTCACCTCCGAGTGCCCATATTCGGTGTCCGATGGAATTAAAATTTTTTGAGAACATGGAGAAAACCTAGGATAATACCGTACAAAGTTTTTTGGCACTTGTACATATCCAAAAATTTCAGAATTTGACAATTTTCCTTCAAATTTGGCCCACATGGCATGTGAAATTGGGCATTTTCCCTTCCCGTGTGCACATTCCAGATCTAATGCATATGAAACTTTGTAGAAACATGGAAACCACCTAGGATAAGACCCATGCAAATTTTGGTACCCATACAACACTCACACATATCCAAATCTTTCACAATTTGACCATTTTCCTTCACATTTGGCTCACATGGCATGTGAAATTGGGCATTTCCCCTTCCCGTGTACACATTCCACCTTTGATACATATGAAACTTCGTAAGAACATGGAAACAACCTAGGATAAGACCTGTGAAAAGTTTGGTACCCATCCGATAGTCGCACATATTCAAATCTTTTGCAATTTGATAATTTTCCTTCACATTTGGCCCACATGGCATGTGAAATGGGGCATTGCCCCTTCCCGTGTGCACATTCCACCTCTGATGCATATGAAACTTTGTAGTAACATGGAAACCACCTAGGATAAGACGTGTGCAAATTTTGGTACCCATCCTAGACTCGAACTTATCCAAATCTTTTACAATTTGACCATTTTCCTTCACATTTGGCCCACTTGGCATCTGAAATTGGGCATTTTTCCTTCCCGTGTACACATTCCATCTTCGATACATATGAAACTTTGTAGGAGCATGGAAACCACCTAGAATAAGACCTGTACAAAGTTTGGTATCCATTGATAGTCGCACATATCCAAATCTTTCACAATTTGACAATTGTCCTTCACATTTGGCCCACATGGCATGTGAAATGGGGCATTTTCCCTTCCCGTGTGCACATTCCACCTCTGATGCATATGAAAATTTGTAGGAACATGGAGACCACATAGGATAAAACTTGTGAAAAGTTAGTACCCATCCAAAACTCGAACTTATCCAAATATTTCACAATTTGACCATTTTCCTTCACATTTGGCCCACATGGCATGTGAAATTGGGCATTTCCCCTTCCCGTGTGCACATTATGGCTCCAATGCATATGAAACTTTATAGGAACATGGAAATCACTTAGGATAAGACCTGTGCAAAGTTTGGTGCCCATCCGACACTCGCACATATCCAAATCTTTCACAATTTGATAATTTTTCTTCACATTTGGCCAACATGCCATGTGAAATTGGGCATTTCCCCTTCCCGTGTGCACATTCCGGCTCTAATGCATATAAAACTTTGTAGAGACATGGAAACCATCTAGGATAACACCCGTGCAAAGTTTGGTACCCATCCAAGACTCGAACTTATCCAAATCTTTCACAATTTGACCATTTTCACCATGTGCACCTAGTCTAATATGTGAAGGGGCAACATATGGAATGGATGAATAGAATTTGCATGTCCATGTGTCAAATTGGCTTAGAACTTTGCACGGTTCTTAAACCCAATGATCTCCATGTTCTTGCAAAGTTTGAGTTCCATGCGACACCGAATGTGAGCACTGGGAGGTAAAATGGCCAAGTTTCAGCATGTGCACCTAGTCTCATATGTGAAGGGGCAACTTATGGAATGGATCAATAGAATCTACATGTCCATCTGTCAGATTGGCTTCACACTTTTCACAAGTCTTAAAATCAATGGTCTCCGTGTTCTTGCAAAGTTTTCATTCCATCTGACACTGAATGTGGGCACTTGGAGGTGAAATGGCCCCACGAGGTATTTCTTAATTTTTCCATTAAGCCCAACTTAAGCCTCCTAAAGAAAGATTAGGCAATATCGCGTTGCTTAATCATGTCTTCTCAAATTAATGTGCCCTCAAATGAGGTATCAAATTAAGGACATTACAATAGCCTAAATGATACCAATAACTAATGCCTCAAATACTTCGATTGAGGTATCAAATTTTCATGCACACTTAGCCTAAATGATACCAAATTCCATCAAATATATGCCAATGCCTCAAATACCCTGAATGAGGTATCAAATTAAGGACATTACAATAGCCTAAATGATACCAATAGCCAATGCCTCAAATACCTCTATTGAGGTATCAAATTTTCATGCGCACTTAGCCTAAATGATACCAATTGCCATCAAAGATATGCCAATGCCTCAAATACCTCGAATGAGGTATCACATTAAAAGGCATTAGAATATCCTATAGCCTCAAATATATGCCAATGCCTCAAATACCTCGATTGAGGTATCAAATGTTCATGCACCCTTAGCCTAAATGATACCAATAGCCAAAAAATATATGCCAATGAATCAAATACCTCGATTGAGGTATCAAATTAAAGACATTAGGATAGCCTAAATCATGCCTTAGAAGCCCTCATAAATTGATAGTTCGAGTTATTCACATGCTAATGCATGCACATGCAATGGATGGCCTTCAAATGGCATGCATGGGCATGAACGAGGTATTTGCATGCCTAAGCATGCATGCAAGGAATACCTCGTTCGAGGTGTTCCTCATGCATGGTAAAGTGCATGATGTGGACACCCCCTTCCATGTCATTTGCCATGAAAATAGCTCGAACGAGGTTTCATCATTCCACATAAGCCAAATACCTTGAACAAGGTATGCCTACCTAGAATAAAGGGCCTGCCACCTTACATTACACGTAGGAAATCAAAATACCTCGATTGAGGTATTTTTGAGATATTGGATAGTCAAGTCAATAACTTGAATGAGGTATGTAAGTGATGATGTGTAAGGGTCGCCAAATACCTCGAACGAGGTATTTTTTCTCGAACCTCCAGATCGTGACATGTGGCAAACATCAGTTGGCTGAAATACCTCGATTGAAGTATGCTGCCCACTGCCCAACCAGACCAAATATTTTGTATTTTGGGATGAAGAAGAGCAAGAATTGCCAGCAACACCCCAAGCAGAGCCACAGTAGTCAGATGGTCTACTAGGGAAAGCAGACCACCAGCCAGATTGACATATACTCAGAAAGGCAAAGCAATTCAGGTGGAAACCACCAACTATGCTCTTATGACTACCATCATGGCTACAGAAGAGCCAGTGTACTCCGAAGATGCAGTAGACAAGCCAGAATGGCAAACTGCTATGAATGAAGAAATGGATGCTTTGTATAAGAATAATACTTGGGAATTATGCGACCTTCCACCAGGAAAGAAGACAATAGCAAACAAATGGGTATACAAAGTGAAGTACAATCCAGATGGCAATATTCAAAGATACAAAGCCAAACTAGTTGCAAAAGGATTTGCACAACAACATGGTCAGGACTATGATGAGACTTATGCTCCAGTACAAAGATGGATTCCATATGGTTCTTGATATCACTAGCGACACTCAGCAAATGGAATGTGTATCAGCTCGATGTCAAGAATGCATTTCTCAATGGTTATCTAGACGAGGAAGTCTACATGCAACAACCAGTAGGTTATGTTGAACCAAGAAAGGAGAATAAGGTTTGCCATCTCAAGAAAAGTCTATGGCTTAAAACAAGTACCTAGAAGTTGGTACAGTAGAATCGACAAGAATTTTGATGATCTAGGATACATGAAGTCCAATGCAGATCATACTCTCTACTACAAAGCTCAAGGGGAAGACATTACTATTGCACTTTTGTACGTAGATGATCTGATTGTGACAAGAAGCAAGATAAGCTTCATTAAAAAATTGAAACAAGACTTATCTGCAGAGTTTGACATGAAAGATCTTGGACTTATGCACTATTGTCTTGGAATTGAGTTCTGGAGAGATTCAGATAGCACATTCATGAGTCAACTCAAGTATGTTGACAGTCTCCTAAAGAAGTTTCATATGGCAGATTGCAAGATTGCAGCCACTCCCATGGAACAGAGTTTGAAACTTACTAAAGATTCAGAAAAGCCTACTATCAATGACAGATACTACAGGCAGCTCATCAGATCTCTTATATATCTGACAATCACATGGCCAGATATTTGTTATGCAGTAAGCTCACTAACATAGTTTATGGCAAATCCAAAATAGTCTCACTGGAATGCAGCCAAAAGAGTCTTGAGATACATAAGAGGTACAAGACAGTTTGGGATAGAATACAGAGGAAGTCATCCACGATTGCATGGATATTGTGACAGTGACTATGCAAAAGATCATGAGATGAGGAGATCGACACAAGGATATGCATTTTTCCTTGGTCAAGGTGCTATATCATGGTTGTCCAACAAGCTCACACCCTAGTTAAGGATTTCTTGATGCAGCAACTACAGCCAATGCAACCATTATACCAATTGTTGATACAAAAGTGTTTGATGATCAAGTACCAATGATCACATAGAATATCCAAAATAAAACCATATCGGGTGGACTCATCAATGGTGGCTTCTCCACAATGGTCTTAAAACATTCATATTTGGTGATATTGGCATCCAAATCCACCTTAGAATGGATAAATTCCAACATATTCAATTTTTGCATGTGCAAAGATCTTTTAATAAATCCAAAACCATTTATAAAATTTCATGCTTTTTTTCCCTTACACTTCCTTGCTATGAGGCCCATGAGCATACCAAACGTCATTGCATAATCCACAGCTTCAAACACGATAGCATGCCCTTTAGCCTATTTGTTTTTTAGAGCATTTTAGGTCACATTCTACTTGGCTAGGGGCCACTGGCATTTCCAATTTCTTGACGGAGGGAAAGCCCAACCGTTGGAACTTCAAATTTTCATGCGTCTTGCTATGCCAAATTTGCAAAAAAAAAAAAACCCGTGTCACTTGCAACCTCCTCCTTTCATATACTTTCCCTCCTTTATGTGGGTAAGTTGACTCATCATCTTCCTTTCTTTGCTCACTTCATTCTCTCTATTCTGCTTTGTCACTCTCTGTTCCGGTTGTTTGTTCATTGATGATGCCCTTCTTTGAGTAGCTAGACAAAGATCTCCAACACAAGGAAGTTGTATGGGTTTCAGGTGCAAAAATAGGTTTGAGATTGGGACTAGGGTTTGATCCACCATAATGTTTAGTGATATTTTTCAAATTTCTACCATGCAAGCTTCTTGTCGAGGTGTGGGAATCGGGCATCAGATTTTCCAGGACCGTGCAAAGGACGAAGGAGGGAAATCCGCCACAGTGCATCTAGGGGGGGGGGTCTATCAACTCAGGCAAAAATCCAAAAAACATCACGAGGACTATATATGATTCAGAACCCTAATTCTCTTTTGTGCTCTACGTCTAGGAGGTTCTTTGGATTGATGAGTTTTGTTCGTGTTAGGCGAGGACACGATGGGTGGCTAGCACCTTGATGGCTTCACTTGGATATTATATTGGTAGAATCTATGAATACATCATTGTCTTCCATTGCCAAATGTCCCCAATGGAAAATTAAAGACCGTGAAGCTCAAGGCCTTGAGCCATCTTCTCAAGATGAAGCCATTAACAAGAAATGTTGATAGAGTTGTGCTAGTGAGCCGAAGACTTGCATTATATCTTTTTCCAGAAACATGGGCGGGACCCCTCCATGCAATGGTGGCTATTGCATACCTAGCTAGATGGGACCCTTATCAAGAGGGAGATAACTCAACCCTCGATTCTTAGGCTAGCAAAGGAAAAGGATGCAACTAGTTGTAAGAGGCATAGGCTGGAATAGTTGATCCATCAGTTTTGATTTTTCTCTGCAAGTTGTACTTTGCAATGTATTGATCAATATGAGATATGTTTGAAATGTTTGGTATTCATTCTTATTCCTTTTATAGTTGACTCTTTTCTTTTTTTCCCATCCTATCTTAATATTTTATTTTTAGGTGGATGTGCTTGCATGTACTTACAATTATAAACGCATATATCCAATGAACAATTTGCAAAAATTACAAAACACAATTAAAACAACCTTGTCTTTGTATTCCATAAAAGAAGATACATAACTTCCAAAATGATGTTTATAAGATGCACATGTGCGTCAAAAGTACATAGGCAACATCTACTTATCTGTTGGCACAAACTTGCTAGACCTAATACTAAGGATGCACACCATATCCCTTATCTATGGTCACTCACTTGTGATGTATGGATGTAAGATGAGTGTCATAAAACAGGTCTACAATATAAGATTCCGCACTTGGTTGTAATGCTAACATGGTTGTGGCCATAAAACAATGACGTTCTTCATCCTCTTGCCATCCAAAGAAGTGTTGGTGAAGACCAAGGTCTTGAAAGACCTCCTACACCACCCTTGCAAAAGAAGTCTTTGAAATCAATAGATCCACAAACTTTTGATATCTGTGGATTGTGAAGAGAGTGGGAGAGAAGAAAGGAGTCTCACTTGCAGCTTTCTCTCATACACAATAGGGGAATATACACAAAGGTGGAGGCTGAAAACAATTTTCCTCTTCTTAGTTGTGAAAGCCAAAAGAACTCCAAGTACAAAAGAATAGGTGAACCCTATATGTGGGTCTCAAACCAAACTCAGCTAACTAAGGTGGCATACTAATTGAGCCACTAACTAGAGTACATAAGGATAGCTATCATCCAGCTATTATTCATGGGCAGTGTACCAACTGCATCTGCAGTTAACAAGTCGGTGACATAAATGCACAATGGTCACCCTGGCATATCATGAGTGGAGCTCGATATCTCAACACTCCCCCTCGAGCTCAATCCCAATTCCTGCACACCAAGCAGGTCTCTAAACTTGTGTAGCTGCTCTGTGCCCAATGCCTTCGTGAATATGTCAGCTACCTGATCCTCTATGCTGACATAAACTAGATTAATAAGACCTACTAGAACCTTCTCCCACACATAGTGATAATGCACCTCAATGTGCTTTGCTATAGCATGATAGATTGGGTTATTTGCTAAGTGTATATTGCTCATGTTGTCATAATAAATGACAATTGGCCCATCTATAGACTGATGCATATCATAAAGTAGCTTATGCAACCAAGCTACCTCACATGCAGCCATTGTTGCACCCCTGTATATAGCCTTTATGCTTGACAAGGCAACTGTAGGCTGTTTCTTGCTGCTCCAAGTGACTGCAGCACTCCCAAAAGAGAACATATATCCACTGGTAGACCGTCTATCAGAAATACTACCAGCCCAATCAGCATCAGTGTATCCATGCAACTGTATATGAACCCCAATCTCATAAAATAGTCCATAATGCAATGTGGACTTCACATACCTCAATATGCGTCTAGCCGCATCCAAATGCGGTTTCCTTGGAGCCTGCATAAACTGACTTACCAACCCAACAGCATAGCTCAAATCTGGCCTGGTAATAGTCATATAAATCAAACTTCCTACTTTGCGTCTGTACATAGTAGGTTCTTCCAGAAGCTCACCTGCATCTGTGCTCAGCTTCACATTCTGCTTCAAAGGAGCTAAAATAGGCTTACAGCATGTCATCCCATATTTGGACAGCATGTCCAATCCATACTGCCTCTGTAAGAGCCATATCTCACTTGTGGATCTAATCACCTCAATGCCCAAGAAGTAACACAGCTCTCCCAAATCTTTCATCTCAAACTTCTGCTTCAATAGCATTTTCACATGAAGGATATTTTCATCACTATCACCTGTGATGTTCAAATCATCAACATAAATGACAAGCAGCATAATACCTTTCTTTGTTTTTCTCACATAAAGTGAGAAATCTACCTTGGAAATCTGAAAGCCAATATGACAAGATATTGTCCTATCTTGTCAGACCATGCTCTGGGTGCTTGCTTCAAGCCATACAAGCTTTCTTCAACCTACAAACAAACTCAAGATGAACATCATGAACATAACCTGGTGGCTACTCCATATAGACCTCTTCTTGCAAATCACCATGTAAGAAGGCATTCTTTACATCCATTTGATGTAAAGACCATCCCTTTGATGCAGCCATAGCAATGACTGCTCTTACAGTTGCCATCCTTATAGCTAGACTGATTCATTAGCTCCTCTCCTTTGAAATATTAATCCATATATCCTAAGTTAGAATGCTCCTTTGAAATATTAATCCATATATCCTAAGTTAGAATGCTCCTTGAAAACAAAGAATAATTTAAGGTAAGCTAGAAGAACTAGGTTTGGTAGGCAGCCTTTAGCCTAGAATTGAAGACTATAAACCAAGGACCATTGTCAAGAAAACACATAGATGAGACATAAAAATAAACAATATTAAAATAATCACAACAAAATATAGTGTTGTAAGAATATGGCCATTATATGATTTATTTTTAATTTCAAAGCCTATAAAATGGAGACCATTTGAGACATGAATATGGCGAACAAAAGCCAAAAGGCCCAATTGTGAAGCATGATCAAATGGAATAGCTTCCTTATTGGGTTGGAGAAAGAAATGTGAAGCATATTGTATATATATGCCTTTAGTAGAAACATCATGAATGGAGCACAATGCCCTGAGAAATGTTCACAAATTAATCTCCCTATCATTGCTTGCCTTGGCCTATGATCTTGTTCGCCCTTCTTTCATCAATCACCCCCTACATTTCACAATCCTTGGTGTTGTGTTGGATGCGTCAATTTTACGAGCAAAAACCTATGAGCAAGTTTATACGAGCGTGTTTTTCAAGAGATTTTAAAAATAGTATTTCTTTAGGAAACATGGTTTTTACACTTTTATTTTCATTAGAACTAGATCCCTTTATCATAAAAATATACAAACTAGTCACTCATTCATTTTTACATAACATAAATCTTCTTATTCATAGACATCCCTTTGTACCCTTGTTATTACCTTAAAAAAGTATTGAAAAATAATTCATTTAAGAAACGTCCCTCATAATCACTCTCAACATAATAATATTATACATAAATAATTACTTATTAAACACATTTATATCATATGGCAATATCTTTCAAGTGTTTTTATAGTATTAATAACAATATATTTATGGACATGTTTCTACAGAAGTTTAAATTACTGTAAATAAGTATTAACTTGGGCTTATATATCACTCTCATAAAATACATGTAATATTTAATACTATATATGCAAGGTTTTCCAAAATATAACCCCATAGATGTGCTCAAATGGGGTTTTCCGATCGATTTGAGTGGCTGAATGACTATATTTGGACATTGGATGTGAAAGTTATGTCACTTTTAAAAGTGCTGTCCAAGGTAGTTTCGCCAGCGAAACTACCTTGAAAGACTTTGTTCAAAGGGGTTTCGCTGGCGAAACTACCTTGATGGCTTGCTTCAATGAGTTTTCTTTGGAGAAACCCTTTCATAAATATAGGGTGAGAGAGGTTTTTCAATGTCACCCCCTATTAAGTAAAAAGTTGTAAGAAGGATCATAAGGGAATTTTCATAGAGAAGTCTACTCTACATGTGGGTTTCTTCAAAAGCAATCCCATTATGTTCTCACCATTCCCAAAGATTCACATAAATATTTGTGTATAAAATAGGCATTCCTATAATACTTTTCATATTTCTAAGTGAAACTATGTTTTCTTCTGATCCATTTTTGTCATATTTTTGCATAGTTGGAAGCTTTTTTTTTCCTTCCCTCGGACGCTCGGAAGATTTCGCTCGGAAAATGCTCGTCCCTATGTTCATTCATTCATTCCTTGGCATCCTTTAGCCTAGAAGTCTAGAATTGAAGACAAAATTCATTCACACATTCCTTGGCAACCTTTAGCCTAAAAGACTAGAATGGAAGACAAAATATAATATTGCAAGATTACGGTCCTCTTGATTTCAAATGGTGTTTTCATTCACACACTCATTCATTCATTTCTTCTTATATTTCATAATCCTTAGCATTCATTGCTCACTTCCTATGATTTTATCCAATTTTTGAAAGGGGAAAACAAGAATGAATAAAATTATAAATATGAGACATGACATAGGGTCCATTAGGAGCCGATCCTCCTTGCAAATGTCAGGGGTGGTGCTTTATTATCAATTTTGTGATGTCCCAAGATTTTGGCCTTTTGGGAGTTGAAGCCCAAAAAATACATGAATAAGGATAATATTGTGACATGGACTACCACCATTTGAATAAAGGTGTTGTCATCCTCGATCTTGCATCCAACTTGATTATCTTCTTTGCTCACTTCAAATGTTCGCTTACATTGAGAGCATGCATCAAAATAGAGGACTGGTTAATATGGTAGTGTAATTCATTAGAAAAATATAATTTTCCCATATTGCAAGTATATATATATAAATAAATATATATACATATATATATATATATATATATGTATGTATGTATGTATGTATGTATGTATGTATGTATGTATGTATCTGTATGTATATGTATGTATGTATATGTATGTATGTATATATATGTATATATATATATACATACATATATATATATACATACATATATATATATATATATATATATATATATATATACATACATACATACATACATACATACATATATATATATACACTCCTGCATATATATTTTTTCAATCCATTGTAGGCTTAAGATGTTTCTTAGTTTTAACCATTCCTCTTGCATTTCATCAACCATCTCTTTTGAAATTTCCAATTTACTATAACGGGATCACAATATGGAATGGGGGCAAAGTATTCTTAACAATATAGGGATATAACAACAAAGTCGTTTTAATGGAGTTATGATTCTTTCTGGTCCTGGCTTGTAATGAATATCAAAATCATATTCTTGGATAAAGTAATGCTATCTTTTCAAGCCATTTCAGACTCTAGTGGTCAATGAATAGATTAAACTTTTGGTCCCTAACAAATACTATCTCCATACTTTAAGTGTGTGAACTAATGCAAACAATTCTAAGTCATGGGTGGGGTATTTCTTCTCACTGTCTCTTAGTTTTCTTTACTCACAAGCAAGCAGGTTTGTGTTCTTGTCTAAGCGCACAACCAATAGCAACTCCGCTAGCATCGGTAGCTACAAAGAAGACCATGATTTTTTGCAATAATCTTTTTACTTAAAAGTAAATTTTTTTAATTTTAAAATGTTAAAAACGTGAATCTATGTTGCATGTATACTATAATCTATCAGCAAATGTTGCTTTCTAAACAATTGTATATAGATGCAATGCCACATGCAATGTCTATTTTATAGTGCATCATTATATGATTTTATATATAGTAATTAATGTTCATATTACATACAATTTCAATCACATATATTGAGATTCCTAGTACGTATAATTTGTGGGTTAATACAGGCCAACATATGTGAGCCATACAATCAGCTAGACTATGGATGGGTTGATATAAGCCAAAATAATTGAACCTCACAATGGGTTCAAGTTGAATATGATGATTTAATTTACAAGTATATACATTATATCCATGGGTGAGTTGTTATAGATCTTCATAAGAGAATGTCCCAACTAACACACAAATCTTTTCTTAAAGAGAGTATTATTTAATAACTACATATAATAGTTTAATATCATTTCTAATACTATGAAATAAACATCAAAACAACAAATAAACATTTTAAACTTATTGAAATAAACTCATGCATTATAAAATAATTTCAAATTAATTACTAATATGCTACTACCAACTCTAGAAACTACTTTGTAAAGAGACTATATGCAAACTATCAACTAACAAAAAATCTAACACTCTAGTCTACTAACTAGAAACATTATGATAAAACATCTTATATTTATGAGTGGGTTGATACAAGCCGGCAAAGCGATCTTGGGCGGCCAAGGCAAGAAAGTTGCCTGGGTCCAGAAGTTGATGATGCAAACTCTGAAGGTGTCGAAGGTAGCACCACAAGAACTTGTGTCTCCTCGAGATACAGCACCACAAGAACCTGCCGACGAACCGAATGAAGTAGGCCAACCCCAAGGTACTGAATACACACTAGTGCCACGGATGGTCCGACTCAACTTGAAGTATTAGTACATGGGATGCTCCATGGCTTGCCCACCATCATGTGGCAACACACATGGCCCCAACCTGTGACTTAGTCCTAGGACTCTTGGTTTACAACTACAAGATAGACAATGAGTATGTATGGGAATCCCGATGAGTCCAACAAGGAAAAAATCTCAAAATACTAACAATCATTTAAATATGGACTATCCATGGCAAAGAACCATTATTGACCTCACACACACATAACTTGGAAAACATATGGGTCCTCACCCTTGTCAGAATTCACAAGGATGTTGTAAGCAGTGAGAGCTTTAACATTCTCTGGTTCTTCTTCTTCTTCTGTCTCTGCTTCTTCAACAAGATTTGCTGAACATCTCTTCTTTGCATAACATTCTTTTTCAAAGTGTCCAAGTTTTCCACAAAAGTTGCACTTCATTTTGCTCTTTCCCTTGAAGTTGCTTTTGGCCAAATAAGCCCCATGTTCTTTGTAGTCACTTATTTGTTTGATCTTCCTTTCCTCTTCCAATAGGGATGCTTCAATTTCCACTAGACTAATCTTTGGCATATTGGTGAGTGTGGTGACAATAGTGCCATATTCTTCAGTTAAGCTACGAAGTAAGATGGCAATTACAATATCTTCATCAAGATTAAACTTGATGCCAGATAACTGTGTCAATATGCTCTTCATTGAATTTAGATGTGAAGAGATGGATTCTCCTCTATCCAATTTTAAATCAAAGAACTTGATGAGAAAGATAAACATAGAACATCTCCCATGTGCTCCAAAAACATGCTCAAGATTTGTCCATGCAGCATGAGTAGTGTCACATCCATCAATGTGATGGATAAAAGAATCACTCAATCCAAGAGCAATTATGGCTAGTGCTTTTTCATCTTTAGGAAGCCATGAAGCTTCTCCTTCCCTAGTTGTAGGTTTAGTTTCTTTTCCATTAGCCACCTTCCATATTCCCTTTTTCATGAGTAAATTTCAGTTTGGTTTGCCAAGTGTGAAACCCTCTCCCTCAAACTTATCTATTTTGAGCTTGGAGGCCATTTGGGAAGGTCTTACCAATTTAATGGCAGTGTCTAATCCCTTTACAAAAGATCAATCTTTCTGAACAAAGAAATCACCTTCACTATATAGATGCAAATTTCTAGATAAAAATTCAGAAAATCCTAGTTGTTTGGCATATGCATAACCAGTTGGCTTCTCCCACAATTTCTTAACTGGGGTCTTCTTTACCTTGTACGGCGGGATGTTGGGATCATGACGGGTGGTGGGATATTTCATTGGCGACGACCAATGTGATTTAGTGATGGCGATGGCGATGATCGGTGGGATGTTGGGATCACGACGATCGGCAAGATACCATTATGGGGATGATCGATGGGATACGGACTAAAGGGCAAATTGATGTATGTGTGTGTGTGTGCATATGGGCTTGGAGTCCTATGCAAGAAGTGTGTGAGTGTAGGTGTGCTAGAAGGTTCTAGTGACTTGGTAGTTAGGTATGTCAGGGTGGTGTGATGTGTGGAATTGGAGTGATTATAGGAGGTGAGTGATTGAGATAATCATGGAGATAATTGTGGATCTGGGATCTACCAACATGGAGGCAGTTGCCTATATATGTAGCCACTCATAAATAAAGTTTTGTTCATTGTGCTTCATTGCTCCACCTATGAACCAACATGTGGTATCAGAACTTGCTGAGAATCCTAGTGCCTAGGAAGAGAATCCATGAGATTCTTTGAAGATTCCCTCTTCCTTGCCAAATGGAGTTTTCTTCCACCTTCCTTCCATGAAATGCCTTAAGCTTATTATCCACCTACAAGCCACCATTGATCCTTCCCTTTCAGCTGTAGATTTCCCTAGTTAGGATGCACTTCCACCTGGGAGGAATTGAAGAAATAGTGCTTCTACAGGCTGTGCTACTCGCTTCATCCCACGCCATTTTTGTCAATTCAGCTTGTTGGAGCCACCATTCCCAAAATGGTATGAGGAGTACTTAGCCGACCCTATGGGCTACTTGCTCGTGAAATATGAGGGCAAATGGTGAAGGGAATGAGGAGAAACTAAAGAAAAATCAACCGGGTTTTGAAGAAGACATGGCTTTTACAGTTGGAGAAGATGCTGCTGCCTCGGAGAGTTTGACATGTCATTTCGTCTGAAACTTCTACTGAGTCTTCTCTAGATAGGTACCTTTGATTGCACAACAAATTTGCCCTGGTTGATGATATGTGGAGTGAGGTATCAATCCTCCAAGGTTCCTCTATTTTTTGCAAGCATATCTAGCCTATGTTTGAAGTTTGATACTACAGTAAATGCTAAGGTGATGCTTGAGGAGTGAAAGTATAGTTCAGAGATTCAGAGTTTGCCTTTTTAGTTCAAAGAATGTTCTTTAAAGTTTAGTTGATGGTGATTTCTTGACAACATGCCAAGTTCTCAAAGTTCTTCCAATGCTAAGAAGACAGGAGTCACGATTGGAAGACCAAGAGCAACAGGAGGTCCGGGTGTATAGCGAGGTCTCCACACACCACGCACCATCCCCCAAATCCTCCAAATGCACTTTGATGCACTCTGTGTTGAGATATCGAGCTCCACTCGTGATATGCCAGGGTGACCATTGTGCATTTATGTCACCGACTTGTTAGCTAGAGATGCGGTTGGTACACTGCCCATGAATAATAGCTGGATGACAGCTATCCTTATGTACTCTAGTTCGTGGCTCAGTTAGTATGCCACCTTAGTTAGCTGAGTTTGGTTTGAGACCTACATATAGGGTTCTTCTATTTCTTTGTACTTGAGTTCTTTTGGCTTTCACAACTAAGAAGAGGAAAACTATTTTCAGCCTCCACCTTTGTGTGTATTCCCCCATTGTGTATGTGAGAAAGACGCAAGTGAGACTCCTTCCTTCTCTCCAACTATCTTCACATGGTATTAGAGCCTGGTTCGTGGTACGAACTCAAGAAAGCAAACCAAGTTTGCGGTGTCCTGGTAAGAGGACCAGTGTTGCTTTCCTTTTTTGAGTTTGGGAGCAAATCTCTGCAGGTAGCACAGCCGGAAAGTGCAAGAGTGCATTGTCTCAGATTGAGATGCCCTTTGTGGTGTGGCGAGAGGGTAGTATATGCTGCGGGCACTTAGAAAAGAGCCCTGTTTTTTGCTGTACGACCACTGTTCTACAGGTCGGTGAAAAGTTGTCACAGAAATTACATCGTATGCCTGTGCGCAGAGATATTGGGAATGATAGAATCATTCTTATTGCCTGTTGATGCATAATCGTCACTAGGAAGTGACTGTGTGGTCAAATACCACTTTCGTCGGTTTTGCAGATTTGCCCTTGTGAGATAGAAGTTGTGTTTCTTGCAGTGACATAATATTTTGTAGTGTTATTGATGGGATATCTCAAGGTGTATGCCCCAGGCACACATTGGGTTCTATGTGTGTGTGCTAGAGGCACAGTTAGGTGCCCATAAGCGCTGTTAGGTGGTGGTAGATGCCACATAGGATGATTGAGAGATTCTAGGAGCTGATTGAGGAGATGATTGTGGAGCTTGGTGGCTCATGTAGAGGTGCCTACATATGGACCTCACCTTTCTTCATTCCATAAGCAAGCAAGCATTCTCTCATTTTCGTGTTCAGCTTCATGCTTTCCTTTCACTTCTTCAACATGGTATCAGAGCACTATGATCCTCCTTGAGCCCATTTATGCCATGTCATCATCTTCTTCTTCTTCATCTTCACCATTTCTTCCCCAAACTTGTGAGAGCTTTTCTCCCTCGTCGTTTCACCCAAGTCCTTCTAGCTGGAGAGACCCTTCGTATGGGCAAACCTCCTCCACCTGCAAAGAATTAAAGAATGATTGTCACTACTGGTCGCCATTCCTCGAATTCCATCGCAGCTCTCTGTCACATATTCTCCTTCTCTGCTCCACCTCTTTCTAATTCCTTTTAGGGAAAGCTTTTCCATAGTTTGTACTCTCTTGTGTTCAAGTTTGAGTAGCAATGGCAGTATATTCGAGGAGAACAGAGCCACAAACTAGTTGACTTGGAGGACGTTCCAGCCAGCAACACCGCATGATGTCTGACCACTGCACCAAAAATTCACCCATATGTGAGCTTTCATTTGAGCCATAAAGCCCTGTTTTCTTTGCTCTGAAGAAGGAGATACAAGCCCTCCAAGATCAGGCCTCTGTTTTGGACAGTTTTGACAATGTTGTGAGTTTGGTGCTACATTAGATGCTACTTTAGCATTTCTGATGTTTTAAAGTATTGAATAGCATCAGCACAACTTTCCTTTAGGTTGCTATACTTGGATTTTCCTGGAATACTTTCATTTAGCCACCTCTATGAAGCATGCAAGTTGAAGTATCATTTCCATTATGATTTTTAGTATGGAATTTGGTTACAAGTGTTTGCTACACTATATGCTTGTACTTTGAAAGCTTTTCAACCCTTTCTAGCCTTGTAAGAGAGTAGGCACTGCCCATTTTTGGTTAGACCCTCTCATGACTTTATTTTTCTGATTCGAGGCCATTTCAAGGCCCGTTTTGGAGGCGGAAGTTCTCCGCAAGCACTGAGAAAAAGGCCCTGTTTTTACTATGCGACCACTGCTCTGCAGGTCGGTGAAAAGTTGCCGCAGAAATTGCATCGTATGCCTGTGCGAAATTCATCAGTTTTGCAGATTTGCCCTTGTGAGGCAGAATTGTGTGGTCCACTGGGTTTTTGTTTGAGGTTGTCTGGCTTCTGGAGAAAATGTATCCAAGTGTGAGTTGTATCAGAAGGTATGTGTAGAGAAGAATGTTGAATGGATGCCTTTTGCCTTGTGATGGTGTTGTTCGGGTGTTTCAAACGTGGATGAGGGTGGCTGTGAAGGCGGGTTAGGCTCTACTGCTTTTGTCCATCCACCGTCAGTTCTGGTGGACTCAGGAGGTCCTAAAACTTCTATGTTGCTCATCATTCACACTCCGGTGGAGTTTACAAATAGCTCTGTTTCCAAAAACGTTTTTTAGTCCGTGTGTTGGACCCAGTGATTGAGACCATGGTTTCCAAAACCATCTATCCCATTGCGTTTCGGACGCCCAAAAACCCCTACCTGTCAGTTCTTATGTGATTCGGTGGAGGATTTTTAGAGTTATAGATCTCTGTGTATTCGATTTCGTATCTCTGTTATGCATTTTTCATTCTAAGGTTTTGAAACCTTAGATTTATGCCACATGGCAGTGGATAAGTGTTGACTCCCATTTCTCACTCATCGGTTGGGATTTTGGAGTTCTAGCAGAAGAGAGATATTTGCAGATTTTCTTGCTGAGTTCAATTATGCAATGGTGCCCATGTTTTGAGGCATCTCAGGTTCTATTTTCAATAGCAGTCATTACTGTGGGACTATGATTTCTTGAGCATACCTTATGCAAATCACTCTGGTTACAGTTTGAGTAGTGTGTGTTCATTCGTGGTGTGCATTGGGTTGCAGTGGATGATTTGCCATTTGGATGCATTGCGGTCCTTATTGGATGCGCTGATAGGCCCAAATTGCCTTGTGGGATGCTATTTTTATGGACGCTTTGCACATGGATGCTATTTATGCTAAGGGACAGCTTTGACACATTGCAGGTGATGCACTGATAGTGCTATGCTCTCTTGGATGAGATATTATTAATGCATATATGCCAGTGGACGGTGTTTATGCTTGAGTCATTTGGCACTTATTGGCATTTTGGATTGCCATTGCAGTTGGCATTTTCTTTTGGGCCAGATTTGCTCATATGGATGCATAGTATATGCACATGAGTTAGATGCTTTGAGACATGAGTTTTGGTGATATTTCACTCTATTGTGGCATACACATTTGGGTGCACCTGGTATTTGGTGTGATTCTCTCTTGTAGGCACTAGCATTTGGGATTTTTGCTTCATTTGCATTATGGCCTCCTCTTCCATGTCTGAAAAGGAGTTTTCAACATTAAAAAGTTTGATGGGACAAACTTTTCTTTGTGGAAAGAATAGATAAGGGATGTGCTTATTCAACAGAAGCAGATTAAACCCTTGGCAGGGAATGAAGCTAAATCTGCAAATATTTCCGAGGATGATTGGAATGAGTTGGATGCATTAGCAAAGTCTACTATTAGACTTCATCTTGCAGAGTCAGTTTATCTCATAGTAGTAAATGAGCAGACTATGGAAGATTTGTGGAAGAAACTGTGTGCCACTTATGAGAAGGAAACTGCCTCTAATAAAGTTTACCTCATGAAGAGGTTGTTTGAGCTATAGATGAAGGAAGGGGTCTCCATTGCTTCTCACTTGAATGAATTCAATATTATTTTCAGCCAGCTTTAGGCTCAAAAGATGAATTTTAATGCGGAGACTAAGGCAATATTTCTCTTATGTTCATTGCCATCCTCATGGGATACCTTTCGTACAGCTGTCAGTAACTCTGCACCTGGTGGAGTACTAAAATTTGATGATGTTGTGGGTAGCTTGTTGGCCGAGGAGATTAGATGGAAGTCTATGGATGGCAACAAGCAAGATGCAGCCTTAAATGTGCAAAGGGGCAGATCATAGTTCAGGGGGAAGTCCCAAGAAAGAGGGAAGTCTCGTAGCAAATCCAGGGCACAAAACATTGAGTGTTACCACTGTGGCAAGAAGGGCCATATGAAAAAGGATTACTACAAGCTGAAAAGAGAGCAAAAGGATAAGAAAAAGAATGCAAATTGGGGTGCAAATCAAAAGGAAGAGAGTCCAAGGGAGGATAAAGGAAAAGTGAAGATTGAGGAGATCAATGCAGTCACACATGATAGTGACAATGACGTTCTCTTCATGTCTAGTTTATCTACAGAGTTGCTTACCACTTCAGATGATGCATATTCCCAGAATTGGATTTTGGATTCTGGTGCCCATAGGGAATGGTTCTCCACTTATGACAGTGGAAAGACAGGTTGTGTGCATCTTGGAAATGACTATGCATGTGACATAAAGTTTTCTTTTACAAATGGGTCTGCATTTATTTTAAAACATGTGAGACATGTGCCTAAGTTGACCAAGAGTCTTATTTCAGTGGGTCAGCTAGATGATGCTGGTTTTCACACCACTTTTGGCTTTCAGAGTTGGAAAATTCAGAAGGGCTCTATGCTTTTGGCTAGGGGTGCCAAGTGTGGGACTTTGTATCCCTTACATGTATAAGGGGTATTTGATCATGTTGTTGCAATAACTGAGTAGCCAAGCACTTTTTTGTGGCATTGCAGGTTGGGGCACATGAGCCAGAATGGAATGAAACTCTTATGCCATTTGGGTTATGTACCGCATTTGAGTTTCTCTGATTTTGAATTTTGTGAGCACTGTCTCTATGGGAAGCAGACTAAATCAGCCCATAAAATAAGGGAAAAGAAAGAGTTTGAAAATATTGATTTGGTGCATTCAGATGTATGTGGTCCCATGCCTACACGGTCATTAGGTGGGGCTGAATATTATGTGACATTCATTGATGATGCAACTAGGAAAGTGTGGGCTTATGCTATAGCTCAGAAGAGTGATGTGTTCCAGGTATTTCAGAAATGGCTGGCCTTGGTTGAGAATCAGTTAGGTAGAACGCTTAAATGCCTATGGACTGACAATGGTGGAGAGTATTTCTCTCATGACTTTCAGTATTTTTGTGATACACGTGGGATTAAGAGGGAGCTCACATCCCCTCGTACTCCAGAGAAAAATCCAGTTGCAAAAAAGATGAACCGCACCATTCAAGAAAGGTTGCAATGCATGCTTTCCAATGCAAGTCTTTCTGGGTTTTTTTGGGCTGAGGCAATGAAGACTGCAGTGCATGTGATCAATAGATCACCTAGTAAGAGTTTGGATGGTGGTATTCCTGAAGAGGCATGGAGTGGCAAGAAGCCCTCTTACCCTCATTTGCGTATATTTTGGGTGTGAGGCATATGCACATGTGCCAAAAGAGCTTCGAAAGAAGCTAGATCCTAAGTCTAGGAAATGCATCTTTTTGGGTTATGGTGAAAGTGGAGAAATGGGCTATCGTCTTTGGGATCCGGAAGCAAAGAAGATCATATGCAGCCATGATGTAGTCTTCAATGAGAAGAAGATGCATAAGGCACCCATGAGGGATGTGGAAATGAGGAGAATCACTTTCTAGGATGTGAATCCACCTGCATATGTTGATAGACAGCAAGCTGTCCATGCACCAAATGTGCAAGAAATGGTACCACCAAGTACTCCCACAGGTATACAATCAAGGGTAGATGATGGATCATCTATTGGTGGAAATGATGAGACAAATGTGGCTGATATGCAGGTGGGACAGCAAGCTGAAATGCCCTTGAGAAGATCATCTAGAGTGTCTAGACCGCCTGATAGGTTTGTTCCAGGGGTAGACTATGTGATGCTTACTGATTGCGGGGAGCATTCTTGGTATAGAGAGGCTATGATGCGCAAGGATCAATGCAAGTGGGAGTATGCTATGCAATTAGAGATGAGTTCACTTATGAAGAATAAGACTTGGGACTTGGTTTCTTTGGAAAGAAAGCATTGCCATGTAAATGGGTCTACAAAATGAAGGTCACCGGTGATGATGTGCCTAGGTACAAGGCCCACTTGGTCGCTAAAGGATTCAAGCAAGAGAAGGGTGTGAACTTTGATGAGATATTCTCTCTGGTTGTGAAGATGACCACACTTAGATGCATGCTTGGACTAGTGGCATCAGAGGATATAGAGCTTATGCAGATGGATGTTAAGACAGCTTTCTTGCGTGGGGATTTGCATGAGGAAATTTACATGGTGCAGCCGGAAGGCTTTGAAGAAAAGGGCAAAGAGCATTTAGTTTGCAAGCTAAAGAAGAGTCTCTATGGTCTTAAGCAAGTGCCTAGAGAATGGTATAAGAAGTTTGATGCTTTCATTCGGTCCCAAGGTTTTAGAAGGAGTGAAATTGATCACTGCCTCTACACTAAAAGGGCTAAGGATAATAGCTTGATAATCTTGGCACTATATGTGGATGATATGCTATTGGCTAGCAAGAATACTTATGAGCTAGATGCATTAAAGGCCAAGTTGCATGAGGCCTTTGATATGAAGGCTTTGGGACTTGCAGGTCATATTCTTGGTATGTGCATCACACGTGATCAGAGTAGGAAACTCCTTTGGCTTTCACAAAAAGAGTATGTTACAAAAGTATTGCAGCGTTTCAATATGGAGGGGGGGAAGGCAATGAGTACGCCATTGCCTCCATATGTGAAATTGAGTCATACAGATAGTCCCAAATCAGATGAGAAAAGGGACATGATGGCCAAGGTTCCTTATGCATCAGCAGTTGGGAGTCTTATGTATGCTATGATAGCTACTAGACCAGACATTGCATTTGCAGTGGGAGTTGTTAGCCGGTATATGGCTAATCTAGGAAAGAGGCATTGGGAGGCAGTTAAGTGCATCATGAGGTACATGAAGCGTACCAAGGAGATGTTCATCTGCTTTGGTAGAGGAGACATGCGTGTACTTGGGTACACAGATTCAGACTATGCAGGGCATGTGGATAGTAGGAGATCCACTTCTGGTTATGTGTTCACCTTTGCAAGTGGTGCAGTGTCGTGGATGTCACACGCACAGAAGTGCATTGCTTTGTCTACCACAGAGGCTGAGTATGTTGCAGCCACAGAGGGTTGCAAGGAGGCTATATGGCTTGATCGGCTAGTGGGAGATTTGGGGATTCATATAGGTGTACCGACATTGCATAGTGATTCCATGAGTGCTATTCAGCTAGCACGGAATCTGGTCTTTCATGCAAAGACCAAACACATTGAGGTCAGGTACCTTTTCATCAGGGAGGTACTTGAGGACAAGCGCATAGAGCTTGTCAAGGTTCATATAGATGATAACCCTGCAGATATGCTGACAAAGAGTCTACCTAGTCAGCGGTTTGAGTATTGTCGTGTATTGATGGGCATTGGATAGTATGCTCATTGGTTGTTCTCCCTTAAAGGCACATTGTCCTTTAAGTGGGAGGTTGTGGGGGTTAAAGGTCACTGTGCCTTTACCCTAGTTATGTACAATACTCAAACACATATATAAATGAATGAAAAAGAAGATTAG
The DNA here is from genome assembly GCF_047967505.1 of Dipteris shenzhenensis. Lineage (NCBI taxonomy): Eukaryota > Viridiplantae > Streptophyta > Polypodiopsida > Gleicheniales > Dipteridaceae > Dipteris > Dipteris shenzhenensis. Next base: position 54,388,628 of record NC_141615.1, read on the forward strand.
GGTGGTTCTGCACCCACCAAAACTTGTGTGGCTCTCTGTTTCTCTCTCTCCCTCTTCCATTCTTGCTTCCATTGAGAGCACTCTCACACAGGATACCTAGCTCTGGTAGACCTATGCAAAATAGGCTCACTACTAGGTGCTCTCAAAACATCCTTGGTCTTCCTTACTCTAGGTGTAACAACAGAAGGAATACCCAACTCATCATCAAGGCTCTGTTCTGAGCCACTAGATTCACCATCCACATAAGAGTGACCTTCATTCACATGAAACATGGGCTGATCTACTTTCTCTTTTCCTTTTCATGATACCTGCATACCACTATCTGCATTGCTTTGAGGAGATCCTCCTGATCTCAATCTGACTATCCATGGCAAAGTATGTGAACCACTGCTAGAGGACACTCCAAGTCCACTAATATTTTGTGATTGCTGCTGTGAATTCTATGCAACATTACCATTTTGTGCATCTACATCATCAATCACATTTACTGGTTTATACAAGCTGCTCATCTCATAAAAAACATCTCTACTCACTGTAAACTTACGAGTAGAAGGGTTATAGCATCTATACCCTTTCTACTATAGAGAATAACCAATAAAGATGCACTTCTCAGCTTTTGGTTCCAACTTGGATCTCAACTCATTTGGCACATGAACATAGGCAATGCAACCAAAAACTTTCAAATGAGAAATATCTGGTTTCCTACCAGTATACATCTCCTCTGGCGTCATGCCATGTATTGTTGTAGTGGGAACACTGTTCATTATGTAGACTACTGTAGCAACTACTTCAGCCCAATAATAATCTGGCAGGTCTTTTTCATTGAGCATGGCATGAGATACCTCTCCAATATGCCTGTTTTTCCTTTCTGCAAGTCCATTTTGCTGTGGGGTATGACTGCATGAATATTGCTGCTTTATGCCATGCTCCTGCAGGAACCTTGCAAACTCATTTGAGAGGTACTCTCCCCCTCCATCTGACCTTAGGCATTTTATTTGTAAGGCTCCTGTTTCTTTTTCAACCATAGCTTTAAAAGCTTTGAAATGCCCAAACACTTCACTTTTCTTTTTCATAAAATACACCCAAACTTTTCTACTATAGTCATCAACAAAATAATGATAGCCTCCAATAGATGCAGCTTTAGTAGTCCACACATCAGAGTGGATTAATTCCAATGGCCTCTTACTCTCTTGAACATGTCTAGGAAATGGTTTCCTTGCCTGTTTTCCAAATTGACAGGCTTCACATACCTTATGCATTTCTACAACCTTGAACTTAGGCAATCCTGCACCAATATTTTGGGCCTGCATTAATTTAAGTCACTGTACATTAACATGACCAATGAGTTTTGCTAGATATCAATATCTGCAACTACACCGGTCCCATTTGCAAACATTGCTGCACTCAATTCAAGCATGTCCACATCCAACATAAACATCCTATCTTTCTTCTTCCCTTTTGCTATCAAGCGACCTTTATTTTTCATATCCTCAACAAAGCATCCATGAGAATTAAATCTGACCTGCAAGCCCTGTTCAACCATTTGACCAACAAAAACCAGGTTCTTGGTGATATTCGGGACATGAAATACATCAGACAGGTATTTCTTTTTCCCATCCTACATAGACAAAGAAATATGCACAATAAGATGTGCAATATCATCACTTAGCCCATGTGATGGGTTGATCTTGATGTTGTTGGATCTATGTAATTTCCACCATAGCTTTGTGACTCCTCGCAATTGTAGTGATGTGATTTTGGCTTTTCCCACTTCATCAAACTCTCATAAGGCAAAGAAATCCTCAAGTTCCTCGAGCCAAGCTTCCAAATCTTCCCCAGTCTTCTTCTCACCATCAAATGCAAAAAGTTTTGCTTTCTTGAAGACCTGCAAGAGAGCAGATTCAGCAACATCTTCCTCAATTCTTCATCTCCTCCAATTCGGTACCTCAAGAACATTACCCGCACCAAGCTCGACATAAATCTCTTCATCTTCTGAAGCTCCGCCAGCAGCAGCAGCACCACCACCAGCTCCATCATCCACTATGCCCTTTCCTTTCAATAGTCTATTTAGTTCCTTGGTCATCAATGAATCCTGTTCGTCTAATTTCCTCTGAGTTGTCTCGTTGTCTGCCATTGAAACCTGCTCTGATACCACTTGAAACGCACCGTACTTTTTCAATCACGAACATATTGCAAGAAGACAAATAATCACGAATCGAACAAGGAAGGGAGAATCAAATTTGAATCAAAAGGAAAAGTTTTACAAGAAGTCCGGAGAAGGATCACTCCATGAAGGAGCTCGTACCACTTGACCACCCCGAGCTATCTCACTCTTAGTCTCACTCCCACTCGCATGGATTGATATAAGATGAATAGATCTCACTCTCACTCACACTCTCACTCTCACTCTTCGTAATCTTGATCTTCTCTTCTTCTTCGTGCAGTCGCGATCTGTGTGCCCCTGTCTTTCAAAAAATGCCTTCTTTTTATTGTGATGCTCCAATTTTGTATATGCAATATTTTGGAATGTATGTCATAGTTAGTGTTTAAAATGTATGGTTTTGATGTTTTGAGAAAGTTTCTTATTAGTCGAAAAATTTTGGTTTTTGTCCATTATTGTGTCGGCATGATTTTGCGGCTTGAATAAGAACAAAGTCTCATCATCGAACCTCCAAAACTCTATTTAAGCAAGGTTTGCTTCCTTAATTTTTGAAAGCTATCAATATGGCAAGAAAATTTGAAGCTCTCATACAGTATCTACAAACCCTTCACAAGCAATACTTTGATATTTGCAACGGCAAAGTTGATTACAGTATACTCCCTAGACTATATCTAAGGCCCCTCACAAAAGGCAAGTTTGACATGCTCTACTATGAAGAAGATGGAAGTGATGAGGAAAACCTTGAAGTTGCTATTGAGGAGCTACATTTCCTCATAAAGGAAAAGGGTCACACGCCACTCCCTCTTCTTGGCCTCCTCGATGATGAAAGAGCAAGCTCTCTTGGGAAGGAGCAAAAGGAAGTCCCTCCTCCCGAGTCCTCCTAGTAGGAGTCTACTTCCACCTCGCGACCTTGCTCCTCTTCTATGAAGGTGAAAAAAAAAATCGTGTATTATACTAGCTAATCTGTGTAGATTTTACAAGGCTTGATAGAGTTGTGTAAAATCTATGTATGTTTTTTTTGTAATATCACATCTACAATAGGCTCGATAGAGCTCTACAGTTTTGTTGCAATGTGAACTCTTGATTTCACAGAGAGAGAGAGAGAGAGAGAGAGAGAGAGAGAGAGAGAGAGAGAGAGAGATTCATATGTAGAAAGATAAAATCAATGAACATTGGCAGTCTTCCATAGTGAGGAAATAGGTCCATAGCTCTCTACATTAAAAAATATAATATTTTTTTACAAGTTCAATAAGCATCCATATTCAAAGCAATCAATGTGCCAATATTTTATAAGTCGAACTTCACAATCCTTCTCTAAACTTTGATGGGACTCATATTCTTCTTCAAGGACTTCAGCTCTCCTTCTTATGGAACTTGGCCTTCTGTATCACTAGGCTTTGTTTGCTTAATTGGTGTAGATTGTCTTCTATTCTCTCTGGCTAAGCAAGAAATGCTGGTTCTTAGTACCTTATCAATCTGTGCTTTCCATAACCTTCCAGCAAGAGGGGGTTCTTCACACCACAAGATAGTGCATATGCAGTGTATGCCAAAAAATATGTAGACCTGGAGCATTGCTTCCCATCAAAGTAACAAAAAATATACAAGGCACAATGTCCTTCTGCCATGTTATTGGATGGGCACCAAGAGCTTGAGATAGGCACTTGAAGAAATAAGCAATGGCTTCTCCATTCTTACTGAACTGCCCATGAAAAATAAGAATATTTGCATTAACTAAATCTTCAATATAATGAGAAACGGTTGACAGTTTACCAAGCCCCACCACTCCTCTACTTCCATTAGATCTTTGGATAAATGTATCATCTTCAATGTACAATTGTGAAATAAAACAAAGAGTTGAAAAAAACATAGACTTTAAAGCTTAATCATACAAGTCAAGAGAGAGTGATCCATGAAGTTTAGTGAGTGGTAATTGAGTAGAAAGAACTATTACCTTCATATTCTCATCTTTCACCATCAAGTCATCTTCCCACAAGAAAATCCCTCGCTCCACCACTTCCTCATGTTTAAAATGTTTGGATGAGCTTGGTGGGAGATTCATAGATCTCTGAGAATGAAGAAATATTTTTCCTCTATAGCTGCACTCTTTGAACTCTCAGTTTGCCCATAGCAGACAAATAGTTCCTCTAAAGGGTTAAACTTGTCCTCAAGTACTAATAAGGGGTCATCATCTATCATAACCTTCCACTTTCCACTGCTGAGCAATCAGGGCAAGAGCATAGTCCTCCATGAGTTCAAAGATAGGCTCAACATCATATAGAAAAACATATTCTTTTCCCTGTATAGTGAAAGATGGCAGGATAGGAACAACCAAATCGAAGCTCTCAACATCAAGAGTTTCCACTGGCATTGCATCCCTCAAGGTCTCTGACTTAAGTGCCAAGAGTTCAAGGGCTGCAACTGCTTCTTTTTCCTCTTCAAGATTGATGTCCGAGGTTAGACATATTGGGTATACCCCTCTCCTTTTGTATGATTGTAGGATGGTCAAATATAAGTTTGATGGCTAGGAAACTTAGTACATGCATTGGGCACATCCACATGAAGAGCTTGCCAAGTCTAATCATGATTTTATGCATGACAAATATGTTTTGATGCATCACGAATATGTTTTGATGTAACATTCAAACCATGCTTGCCAATATGGCACTTTGCCCTATAGGGAGGATTACCAAAAAGCGAGCAACAAAAAGCGAGCAAGCCAAAAAAAGCGAGCGATAAAAAACAATAAAAGATTTATAAATCCCCCATTTTAGTAGCAAAAAATAATAACTTATTCAAAAGTGCATATGTTCCCTCAATGCCAGAAGGTTAAACATGCATATAAATTTAAAGCCATTAACACTAATTTCACATCATCCATGAGACTGTTTGTATGTTTAACTTCCAAGTCATTGTTTGTATCAAAGACAAACCCTACTGCAATCAAGTTCTCTCTTTCCACTAGAGTAATTGAGATCATCTTTCCAAGGACTCCTTGCATGGATTAGTCTAGATTCCATGCATATGTATAGGTTTTTTAACTCTATTCACTCTTGGAATAAAACCCATGTTTCTTTATTACTGCAAAAATATCCTTCCCTAATGATTTATTCTTACCTCCTTACCAATGCAGCAAATTGGTCACAAATTCATTTTTTGGTGCATTAAATTTTACTAGATGGTGCACAAAGACATGATAATCGTCTAAAGTACGCCTTGCCATTTGATTTGATATGTAACATGAACCTGTTTGGACTTGTAAATCAAAAGATACAGGGATCTAAAAATGTCCTCTTTTGGGCCAAAACAGGGAGCGCGTTAACGCGCTCCCTATTTTGGCCCAAAAGAGGACATTTTCACATCCCTATATTTTGGCAAGATGTCAACATTTGATTGTTTTGGCCCAAAAGATGAGTTTTTAACATCCCTGCATCTTTTGATTATCAAATATAAATGGCATAATGTTACATATCATTTCAAATGACAAGGCATGATTTAGATGAATATCATGCCTTTTTGCACCATCTAAAAACCTTGTGTGCATCAGAATATAAATTTTGTGGCACATAACCACCTTTTTGAATACTTTGTACTTCAAGCAATTATTTTATAAAAAACTTAGATTCTTTCTTTGCTTGCTTGATTTTCCAACCACTTCAACTAATTGTCGCTCGCTTTTTTGGGCTTGCTCGCTTTTTCTCGCTCGCTCTATTGACTGCCCCATAGGGAGGACACACACACACGCGCACACACATTTTCCCGAGGAGTCTTGTTTAGGGTTAAGGGCAACAAGATTGTCAATATGGCCCTTCAGGGGTCACCTTTAGGGGGACTTGTGATATAAAAGTTGATATGCTCTCGGGTGTTACCATAGCTTTGAGATAGATGTCGATTTTTTCATTGATAAAAACGTCAAAATAGGTACATGATTTTTGGATGTTGATATTATCTATTGAGATATCAATCTCTGCCCCTTATGTATCTCTTGGGTGACTCTCATTTATGTCATTGACTTTTGTTAGTTGTATGTGTGGCATAGTTAGATTACAAATTGCTCAATGTATTTGAATAAACAGAAGAGTGTCAAAAGTCACATGATGCCTTGACTAAAGCATTAGCTATAGCACCAATCTTAAGGGCTCCAAATTGGGATCTTGTATTCCATGTTCATATTGATGCCTCAAACTTTGCTATTGGGTGCATGCTAGCTCAACTTGGTGAACAAGAAATTAGATCATTCTATTTACTTTGCCAGCAATCAATTAAACGAGGCTGTTTGGACTTAGGTGGAACAGAATGTGTGTGTAGAGTAGCGGCAAAGCTCCGCTATAAGGCTAGAAATAGTCCCTCTTAGAAATCCAACTTGCATGTTCTACATGCAAGTTCTACATATGATATCTACATGCAACTCCTACATGTGAGTTCTACATGCAACTCCTACATGCAAGTTCTACATGTGAGTTCTACATGCAACTCCTACATGCGAGTTCTACATGCAACTCCTACATGCGAGTTCTACATGCAAGTTCTACATGCAACTCCTACATGTGAGTTCTACATGCGAGTTCTACATGCAACTCCTACATGTAACTCCTACATGCAAGTTCTACATGCAAGTTCTACATGCAACTCCTACATGCGAGTTCTACATGCGAGTTCTACATGCGAGTTCTACATGCAACTCCTACATGCAAGTTCTACATGTAACTCCTACATGTGAGCTCTACATGCGAGTTCTACATGCAACTTCTACATGCAACTCCTACATGCAACTCCTACATGCAACTTCTATATGCAAGTTCTACATGTAGAGAGAGAATGAGAAGCACTCCAACTTGTATAAATACCCCATAATGGAATGAAGCTCGGACTCTTTGGGGCATTGTATTGAGTTCTACTTTAGTATTCTAAGCAATTGTCTCAAGTGTCCATGCTTCCTTGCACTCCACGTCCAAAAGCATGTCCTAACCTTGCAACTCCTCCTCCCCTCTCCTCCAATCTTGCAACCCATCCTCTCCCTCTCCTCCTCCCTCCTCCTCCTCCCTTCTCCTCCTCCCTCTGATGGAGAGGAGGCCTTATCAGAGAGCAATAAAGAAAGGGAGAACACTAAAAATTGTAGGCACAAACTCACCCAGATCAAGGTAAGCTCTTATTATGTATGTATGGTACAAAGGGGTATATACTAGGCCATTGGCCTTTACCCCAACAACCTCCCACTTAAAGGCCAATGCACGTTTAAGGGAGAAGATGGGCATCCTAATGTCATTCGACACCCATCAATACTCTGCAATGTGCAAACCACTCTGAGGAAAGACTCTTTGTAAGAAGATCTGCATGGTTCTCATCTATGTGAACCTTGACAAGATGGATGTGCTTGTCCTCAATCACCTCTCTGATAAAGTGATACTTCACATCAATATGCTTTGTCTTCACATGGAAGACAAGATTCCGTGTCAACTGGATGGCACTTTGACTATCATAGTGCAAAACTGGAACCTCTCCTGCAATGCTCAAGTCTCCCACTAAACGAGTAAGCCATATAGCTTCCTTGCATGCCTCAGTGGCTGCAACATACTCTGCCTCAGTGGTAGACAAAGCCCTACATGGCTGCAAACGAGAGACCCATGAAACTGCACCTCTAATGAATGAGAAAATATATCCTGTAGTAGACCTCCTGGTGTCTACATTCCCTATAAAATTAGCATCTGCATATCCAACAACAGATGTGTCCTTCCTCCCAAAGAAAATGCACATGTTCTTTGTACCATTCAAGTATCTCATGATACCTTTCACTGCCTCCCAATGCTTCTTGCCAAGATTTGCCATATACCTACTAACAGCTCCCATTGCAAAAGCAATATCTTGACGTATAGCAACCATGGCATACATCAAGCTTCCTACTGTAGATGCATAAGGTATCTTTGCCATTTTAGCCCGCTTCTCATTTGACTTAGGGTTGTCCGCTTGGCTGAGTTTCACATATGGAGGCAACGGAGTACTTATGGACTTCCCCCTCTCCATATTGAAATGCTCAAGTACCTTGCTAATGTACTCTTTCTATGACAAATGAAGGAGTTTCTTATTCCTATCCTAAACAATCCCCATGCTAAGTATGTGACTGGCATCTGTCAAAGGTCTCATGCAACTTTTTATTCAAGGCATCCACATCCAAAGTAGATTTCCCAACAATAAGCATGTCATCAACATATAAAATCAAAATAAGAAGGCTGCCATCTAATGCCTTCTTTGTGTAGAGGCAATGATCTGTCTCACTCCGTGTGTACCCTTGGGATCACATAAATGCATCAAACATATAGTACCACTCCCTAGGAGCCTGCTTCAGCCCATAAAGACTTTTCTAAAGCTGCATACCATCCATTCTTTGCCCTGCACAACAAACCCCTCTGGCTGCTGCATATAGATGTTCTCATGAAGATCTCCATGTAAAAAAGCTATTTTTACATCCATTTGGACAAGCTCCATGTCCTCTCTACAGCCAATGCAAGCACTATACGAAGGGTAGTCATCTTCACCACTGGGGAAAAGATCTCATCAAAGTCAATACCCTTCTCCTGCTTAAAACCCTTGGCTACCAACCTTGCCTTATACTTAGGCAATGCATCTGCTGGAGACATCTTCAGCTTGTAAACCCATTTGCATGGCATTGCATGCTTTCCTTTGGGCAAACAGACCAAATCCCAAGTAGCATTCTTCATCAAAGAATACATCTCTGACTGCATAGCCTTCTCCCACTTATGCTTGTCATCCCTAGACATAGCATCCTCAAAGCATGAAGGCTCACCACAATCTGTCAACATGACATAATCTAGAGATGGAGCATATCTCTGTGGAGGTCATGAGACTCTAGTGGAACTTCTTAACACTTGCTCACCATGAGCATCTTGCTGTCCCAACTGATTTTTCTACCTAACATGAGGTTGTCCACCTAGATGTGGCTCTCCCACCTCATGATCTATGGGCTATCCATGCCCTGCATCATGTGGAACAGGTTGTGCATGCCTTTCATATGGTGGTTGTTCATCCTCTTGAAACACCACTCTGCATATCTCAACAATCTTTTCTGGCTTCTTGTGCATCTTGTCCTCAATAAAGATAATATCATGACTGCATACTATTTTCCTGGCCTCTAGATCCCACAATCGGTATCCCATCTCGCCTGAATCACCATATTCAAGAAAAATGCGCTTCCTTGACTTTGGATCAAGCTTGCTACATTTTTCCTTAGGGATATGAACATAAGCTTCACAGCCAAATACAGGAAGATGCCCATAAGATGGTGGCTTGCTTAACCAAACCTTTTCTAGCACTTTCCCATCTAGTGCCTTGATAGGCGATCTATTGATAAGATGTATTGTTGTCTTGATAGACTAAGCCATGAGATAGACCGGCATTAGAAAGCATGCATACATTCCTTTCTTGAATAGTTCTATTCATCTTCTCAGCAACCCCATTCTGGGAAGGATTCTCAAGAGTAGTCAACCCCCGCTTGATGCCCTGTAGCTCACAAAAATTCTTAAATGCATGAGAGGTATACTCTCCTCCATTATCAGTGTGCAAGCATTTGAGCTTCTTGCCCGACCGATTTTTAGCAAATGTTAAGAACTTTTGAAATGCATCAAAGACATCACTCTTCTTCCGAAGAGGATAGACCCACACTTTCCGTGTAGCATCATCAATGAAAGTAGTAAAGTAAGAAGCACCACCCAATGAGACAGTAGGCATAGGTCCACACACATCACTATGAACCAACTCCAATGGTTCAGGCCTCTTCTTGCCCAAATATTTTTTATGTGAAGATTGTGTTTACTTCCCATACATGCAATACTCACACATGCTAAACATGGGAACATACTGCAAACCAGAAAGTATCTTCATTCTTGTCATGCTCATGTGTCCCAACCAATGATGCCACAAAGAGATGGATGGCTGCTCGGTCACATTGATTACATTATCTCTTATGCTTGACACATGCATTGAGTACAACGTTCCATGCTTGGAACCTCTAGCAATCACAAGTGACCCTTTGCTAATTTTCCATGTATTGTTGCCAAAAAACACATGATAGCCATCATCATCAAGCTGTCCCGTACTTATCAAGCTCTTTTTCAGATTTGGAACATGCCTAACATTCTTGAGTACAAATGTAGAACCATTAGGAAGAGATAAGTGGATATCTCCCACTCCAACAATGTCACATGGATAATCATTTCCAAGTCTCATGGTTCCTTTCCTTCATGCATCATAAATGGTAAACCCCTCCCTATGTGGAGTGACATGGAAAGATGCTCCTGAGTCTAGTATCCAATTCTGTGACAATGCATCATCACTAGTCACAAGAAAAGCATGCTTAAACATAGAGGCATAAAGAATGTCACCCTCATCACTATTGTTACTTATGGCATTCACTTCGTCTATATTGACTGTGGATTTCTCTTCCTTCTTGGGCTGCACATTAGCTTTGCCTTTGCCTTTATCGTTCTTCCATTTGTAGCAATCCTTTTTGAAATGGCCTTTCTTCCCACAATAGAAGCATTATAAATCCTTTTTGGCATGGGATTTTTCTCTAGATTTGCTTCTAGACTTGCTTGTGTTTCTGTCGTGGTATTTCCCCCTGGAATATGACCTCCCTCTCACATTGAAAGCACTTGAACTTTTAGTTCCAGCATTGTTCTTTCTATTTACCTCCTCAGTGAGAAGGCTACTCTCAACATCACTGCTTGTCAGGCCTCTTGCACGGGATGAATTGCTTATAGCTGTCCTAAAAGTGTCCCAACTTTCAAGAAGGGTGACCAGTAAGAACATTGCCTTAACTGAGTCATCAAAGGCAATTTTCTAAGCTGAAAGTTAACTGAAAATTGTGTTAAACTCATTTAAATGGCTAGAATTGAAGTCCCTTCTTCCATGTGAAGATGTATGAGTTTTTTCAACCAATATGCTTGACAAGTGGCACTCTGCTTCTCATAAAGATCATGCAACTTTGTCCACACACAATAGGCACCACCTGCAGTATCTTTCACATTGAAATACACCGATTTTGAAAGTGTGAGCATGATCGTGGAGCATGCAAGCTCATCCAATTCCTTCCACTCTTCATCATCTTCCCAATCCTCTGGCTTTATGCCTTTGCATTTTATAGGATTTACTTGCTTCTTCTGCACTAGAACATTGTAGATTTGCTCCTTCCAATAGGAGAAGTATGTGCCATCCAACTTCTCAATGTTAAACAATGCATTCTTTGATGCCGAAGCCATCACAATGGATGACAGAGAACAACCAGGATACACTGCACCAATGTACCAAACTCAAGCCCAAAAAATATCAACTGCAATGACTATCACTGTCACAAATACATGTTCTGTTGTAAGTGACCTCAGGGCATCACAAAACTAGCCAATAGCTTTTGCACGGTAGCTCCAATGCAAAAAGTGTAAACAGAAGAAATGTAGCTTGTAGAAAACTCTACAACTTCTCAGTTTATAGCAAGTCCAAAATCCTTACATATTTCCTTATATCTAATGTTGGAAACCACCACCTGCACACTTTTACTGCTGTAATAACAGTCTACAACAGTTTTGGCCTGTTTTGAACTGTCAATATCTTCCCAACCGTAACTCGGTTGCCTTTGCTGTAAAAACCAAAGTTGTAGACAACCAATAGATCTACAAACTTCTAGTTTAAACACTTATTTCATTAATTTTGGACTTGTCAATGTACAAATTCATTTTTACATATACTTTTGGACTAGTTTTAGATAAAATTTAAGAAAAACCCAATCTTCAAAGCACATATAAAAACATAAAAACAAGCATTTTTTAATATATTTTTTAAGGACATGAAACTAAAATTATAAAATTTAACGCAGCCTAGATAAGTTACATGAAAAAATAAGATTAGGTTGTTGTAAACTCTCTTAATATTTAATGGTGTTAATAAACACCTTCAAAAGTTAAGCCTGAGATAAGTTACACAAAAAAGAGTGGTTCATTAATTGTAAACTCTCTTTATATTTATAATAGTGTTTAGGAAACACTTTCAAAAGTTACAAGTGGAAGTAGAAAACTCTCACAATATTTATAATTTAGGTGTTGAAAAACACCAAAAGTTACAATAAGACTCTCATTGGAAGGCAAATTACACCAAAAGTTACAATAGGACTCTCACTGGAAGGCAAATTTATTTTCAAGACTACAGCCATTCAATTTGATGAATTTTCTATTTTCAAGTCCTTAGCCTAAATTCAACCCATTCAAGAGCTGAGCTCATCTCATCCTCATCGATGTAGTTAAAATTATAGAAGAGAAGTAAGGATTGATGAATTTTCTCCTGCATAACACTTTGTTTATTCCGAATGGCTTGCGCTTCCTCGGGGGAAAATCTTCCATAACGAGCCACACGCGAAGATATCTCACGTTGAAAGTCTATCAACTCTCTCCTATATGACTGCAATTTATCTATTTCAGTAGTAGCCATACTTATTTTTCTTTCCTCTTCCTTCTCTAAGCCCTTCTGACAAGCGAAGTCATCCTTCTCGTACTGGGTTAATGGAGCTGGATTTTGCTTTCTCTCCTCTCTCTTTCCTTGGTTCTCGGCAATCCATTCTTTGAGGCTGCTAATGGCTTGCTCGACAGAATCGATTACCTTAAAAAGATCCATAATGGCTGCAAGATGAAAGGAGTATGCTTGAGAAGAGGAGGTAAGGCTGCGGGCAAGATGGAAGGAGCAAGCTTGAGGAGAGGAGTAAGGTAAGAAGAGTAAAGTGGAAGAAGTGTGGAGAGGAGTAAGGTAAGAAGAGTAAAGTGGAAGAAGTTTTTGCTGCGGGTGAGATATAGAAGACGAACGAGGTGAGGAAAGTAACGAGAGTGAGGAGGCAAGATATAGAAGACGATCGAGGTGAGGAAGGTAACGAGAGTGAGGAAGAGAGTGAGGAAAGATATAGAAGACGAACGAGGTGAGGAAGGTAACGAGAGTGAGGAAGGTAACTAGAGGAGATAAGGCAAGATGAAAGGAGTATGCTTGAGAAGAGGAGGCAAGGCTGCGGGCAAGATGGAAGGAGCAAGCTTGAGGAGAGGAAGGAGCAAGCTTGAGGAGAGGAGTAAGGTAAGAAGAGCAAAGTGGAAGAAGTGTCTGTTGTGGGTGAGATATAGAAGATGAACGACTACTAGGGAATTTATAGAACTACAGATGCAAGACCGTAATGCGAGATGACTAGATGCAAGATCGTAATGCGAGACATTATAAAATAAAATGATGGGATGCAAGACCGTAATGGGAGACATTTGAGACATATAAGATAGTGATAGTACATTGAAATCTATAAAGTAAAATGATGGAACACAAGAATGATATAATTAATAGAATCTCATCATGAGATACTTGCTGTACATAATAAATGATAGATTTTGAGTACATTGAAATCTATAAAATAAAGTGATGGAACATAAGAATGATATAATTATAAACCTAATGTATTGTAATGAAAAAATATCATAAAATATCCTAATGTATTGCAACATTTAACATAAGTTTTAAAAACACTATCATTAATCAATACAAACAAGATAAAAATCTTCAAGGACTCATGTTTCTTTCTACATGTTTTACAACTGAATAGAGTCTGATGAGTCCTCTTGAGGCTGTGATTCTCTAAGAGTACATTGAGTCTCTACTTGTGTGGATGGTGTACATTGGTATTCTACTTCTGGTGCGATCGGGAAAGACTTAATCTCTTCCTCCTTTACAAGATGTGATGTTGTAGATGACTCTCCACCCACAACTGTGGTCATCATTCTGCTTCGCTGCAGGGCATGTTACATACTCTATTTGATCTTCCAAGTCACCCTCCATTTGCATAAGTGCATCTATAGCACTTACCAACTTTCGAGCAGATCTACACATCAAAATAGAAAACATAAATGAATGTGCGCATTGCATAGGATGCATCTCATTGACATAATTATGACACAAGTAGGTTATACTTACTCTGACACACTGCCATGGATAGATGCTATTGAATTGGCAAAGAAGCATTGCTTGGCTAAGATGTCCACAATTACCAAGCTCCAATGCAAGCTGCATTATCAATTAAGAATAATTATTATTTGATATAATCCTCCACAATGTAAGAGATAAGCTAGGTAGGGATTGATACTCACTCCTCGTGATATGCGGTAAATATAACTCGCGCCGCAGTCAAATCAATAGGTTGCAACCACTTAAAAACGTCATCTATGGTCTTCTGCTTATTGCTAAGTACACTAGAAACAAGAGGATCGACCATATATGCACATCTTTGTATATATAGCGGAAGCTGTTGTAAAACCATACTGCAATAAAAAGAAAAGAATATTAGTTCATTTGATCCAATGGAAATACAAAAGCATAAAGTTAGTAAAAAGTTTGTGTCAAACCTGAGGATGGCTATTATAACCTTGTCATTGACCTCTTTCTTGAAGTTTATGAGGATTGAAATGTCCTCTTCATCGAATATAAAAGTAAGAGGTTGTTCACGAACTTGAAACCTAACTTGAAATGACTTCTCCATTTGCTGCAATGTATGATTATTTTCTAGAGTCATCCGATGGATAGCCAGAGCAGCTTTGCTTTCTTGAGATGAGCTTTCATGATTCTCTGCTCCAACTATGTCCTCCTCATCCCCCTCCTCTCCCTTCTCCTATAAAAGGATAAAATAATTACGAGATTCAAAATTTTAAATTAATTAAAAAAGACCTTTAAATGAATAAAGAAAATTAAACATAAGTCTTCATACCTCTACATATCTTCGTGGTCTTTTTATGTAACCTTCAGAGGCAAGGTCAGTGTCATATCCATCTTCTTCTGCTTCCTTGCTATCGCTGGTGTCCTCACTATTATATCCAGAGCTTTGATCATTTTCATCATCTTTCTTGCTCTCATCATACATGATCTGCTCTATGTCATCCTCTTCATGTGAGATCGGACCTTTCTTATCAAACTTTATTGTGAGAGAAGCCACGGTATCAAGGTATTCCAAGCAAGCAGGGCTCTCAATAATATTTACATTGTGTCCTTTTCTGATAAGAGCTTCGAACAGATGTCCCATTCGGCACAATGTGACTTCCCATCCAGACGGTAGCAAAAATTCCATCATACTAATTAAAAGATCAGCACTTTTTGCTGGCCTTTCATAGTGATTTGCGTTGCGATGGAGGGGACTTGGAGCTTCATGCTCTTCCAGCATTAGTTGCAATCTCTTTGCATTCCCTCTTAGATTGTTTTGTAAGGAGTGATCATTATAAGGGCTCTTCATGCACAAGAAAAAGGTTTCTAGACTCTGTATCTTGAGACCGCATTCTCTCTTGTCCCTTTTTCTTGAGTATATCCCATTGTAAATCTTGAGCTCATTGCCATATTGTTTTTCTAGGGTAGCAGACATTTGTTCCTTGTCATCTTTATCAGCAAATATGACTATATTACATTGTCCCACTCTACCAATGGTGGTATGTAATATTCTGTCAAGGAGTGGACGGATGTCATCCGCTGATATTTCATAGACAAAGAAAAGCTGAGGTCTCTCCCAAGCAGTGTCGTCGGACAAAAAATCACTCAATGAAACTCCCTTGCACTCAACACTCTTTCCAGACTCTGAAATGATTTCATGTATGAAATAAAAGCCCTTGTTCAAAGTCTTTTCTTTTCTGAGAGTGTGGTTATTGATGACTTTTTGTGCATATGCATACACATTTTCCGGAATGTCACTTCTCATAGAGGGAGTAATTTCAGATCCATCATCTTCTACCTTCACCCATTTATGCACCCAAGCCTTCTGTTTAGCTGACGGTAAAGCTGATGCCATCTGCCTCACAATGTTATGATCAATTTTACATTGGCTGATTGGAATATTTTTTTCTCCCAATAAATATTCAATTGCACTCTTTACTGCATCACGCTTGACCTGTTGGATGATGTTATCTTCCATGCAATGATCTTTATCCTTTTTGCCAAAAAACCATTCTTTTGACATTAATTTCTCTGCAGCAAGACTTGCGTATTTATCTGGTAGGTTTCTTAAAGGCCTCCACATCCGAGCTGTCATCTAATTTTTCTCAATCTTCTTTGCCTTCTCTTTAATCAATGATGGAGCCTCATATGTAACATCTCCTTTCTCACATGCAAGACACACGTCTTTGATCTGATGAAAAACTTCATCACTACGGAAAAGTATGCTTGTGTAGTCTTGATACCTATCCCTTACTGTCTTGAAGCTTGTAATCACCTCAGCTCTTTCCTGCTTTCCCCTTGGTACAATGGCACTCAAGCATGTGTAGAAGTCAACAAGATTATCCGCTTCCACTTTAGTTGCAGTTCTTTTGAGAGTGGTCAAAGAAGAATTAAAAGTTTTCCATATGGTCCTAGCTTTGAGCAACATCTCTGAAGTGGAGGTGATTTTTCGTAGTGCATAAATGTCATGATTAAGTCTTTCCGACTCAATCAAATATTTCTTCTCGTTCTTGAAGATACAGATGCATGCAGAATAGTAGTGAAATTGAGGCACACTCGCGAAAGTTTGATAAGTAATTTCTCCTTTCTTGTATGCATCTCTAGAGCGCTCATTACAAGCATAGGCATAGTGTTGACCATCTATTGCCTCAAATGTACAATGAGCTAAGAAATTTCTCTTGGCATCCCTTATATGTCGTTCTGGATCATTCACTGAACTCTGTCCTTCTTGAAGTGAGGGAACTTGTTTTCCGAGGAACTTAGTGAATTGCATCTCAAAATCTATAGGCTGAGAGAAATTGATGGATTGACTATAATCTCCCATGACTAGCCAAAATGTTCTTGGACGGAGTACCAAATTAGAAACAACTGGTTTTTTTCCATCAATCAAAGCCTGAAAAATCTTTTCAGCATAGGCTGTATCTAAGGTCCTGCTGTTGGTGAAGACACTTGCTTTGACCACTGTTGAAGCATGTATAACTTGAGTCTTCTGGCCCCATATATATCTTGGATCCTCATCTGTCACAGCCTCATTCAAGCGAAGATTTAGGTTCTTCATTGATAACATTTCTGCTTCTAGATCTGACTCCATTTCAAGACCCTCCGCATCCTCTTCATGTTCTTCCTCTTCTCTTCTTTGCCCTTTCTTTGTATATGAACGACCTCTTTTTCCAGTTATAGGACTTGGAACTGTAGCTCGTGAAGTACTTGCCTTTTGCATTTGACGTCGAGGTTTATTTTTTAGAGGCTCAATGTGAACTGCTTTAGATCGCCCTACTTCTTCTTCTATTGCCTCAACTTCAGGTATACTTAAGGGCTTCACTTGTTCTGTTATTCCATCAACTTCATGAGTTACACCATGTAAGTGAGTAATACCATGAACAAGAGATGTGTGTGCATGTCCTGTCTTATCTGATGCATGTCGTGTCTCACTCAATTCAATTTCTGTCTGAGATGCATGTGCATGTCCGGTCTCCACCAATTCAATTCCTGTCTCAGATGTAGATCCCTTGTAAGCATCCACGTGTACAAGACCCTCATCCATTGCTACAATGTGTTCTGTCTCATCCACTCCACTTCCTCTCTCATTTGTATTACCATGAACCAAATCTACATGGCGTGTCTCATCACTTCCTTTCTCATGTGTGGATTCTTGCACCTTAGGTCCCTCCAATGAAGTTGAACCTTGTTGGATGACACCCTGAAAGTATTCAAGGATAATCTTTGACTGCATTTTTCTTGCTTCCTCAATGGGAAATTCCTCCCACACATGTTGAAGAATCTCCAATGCAGGAACCAATTCAGGAAATCGAGGTGCTTTTGGCGGCGGCATCACAAAGTGCATTGCATCTTTCTTAGAAAGAAGAAACGATCTGTTGCTCATTCTTGACTTTGTGTAAATCATCATTGTACTGCTGTCTTTTTCAATTTTTATTCCTACTAAGGTGCCCCCTTGAATCAAATTGCTCTTGGAGAAAGATACATTTGATGCGCACTCATCTTTGTCCAACTCTCTCTTTGTCATCACTAGAATGAGATTTCCTTTACTTAAGACCAAGAACCATGCTTTCTTTGTTGTGTCAACAACTGTCCAGTTTGTGAAGTCCTTTGGGGCATAAATTCTTCCATTGTATTTCAGTGTCATACCATTGACAAATGCTGTAGCCTCAAGATCCATCCTATATTCAAGCACAACACAAATTTTAAGTACTTTGACAAACTACAATTACTTTGAAAAATCAAAAGTACAATGAGTCCCATTAATACACCTCAAGTTTTTATTCTTCCCAATCATATAAGTATCAATTTCATGCTTTGGGAATGGCTTTACAAGGCTTAGAGCATAAATGCTTTGGGAATAGCCTAAAAGGCTTTACAAGGCTTAGAGCATAAATGCTTTGGGAATAGCCTAAAAGGCTTTACAAGGCTTAGAGCATAAATGTGAAAAAAAATAAGGATTTACAATGATCTCTGAATACAAATTTGAAGTCTGTCATATATAAGTACAAAATGCTCTGTCAACTCCCGCAACTGATATAAGTGTAAAATGCTTTGTCAACTTCCACAACTGTAATCTGTCATGTCCACTGATACAACTTTCAATCATCTTGAAAGTTTAAAAACCTTAATCGTTGCTTAAATGGTAGGGTTGTTGTGACTGTGAAACCGAATGTGAACGAATGGACCGACTCCGATTAGGAACTAGTCGGGAAATTTTGAGCATGGCTTTGATTGGTTTTTTTGGAGTTCTCTCCTCTAAGGACAAACTAATCTATGCTAATCTAGACTACACCAACCGTCGAAGCGAAGAAAAGCAAGAAATAATTTCTTTTCCATTGTTCTTTTTAATATCCTTAGGTTGCGAATTAAAAGCAAAAAATTAATCTTTTTCCATTATTCTTTTTAATACACTAAGGTTGTGAGTTTAAAAAAGATAAAATTTATATTTTATCTTTTTTAAACTCACACCCCTTTCTCTCTCTCTCTCCCCCCCTTCTCTCCCCCCCCTTCTCTCTCGCTGCCGCCCCCATCCTCCCATCCCACCTTCCCCATTCTCACTCCCACGCCCACGTCCATTCTGTCACCTTCCCCATTCCCACTCCCTCTCCCTCTCCCATCCTCCCACCCCTTTCTCTCTCTCTCCCCCCCCATTCTCTCTCGCTGCCGCGGCAGCGGCCCCCCCCTTCTCTCTCTCTCTCTTCTCCTTCTCATTTTAAAAAAGATAAAATTTATATTTTCAAAAACTAATTTACTTACAACTCATAAGAATTGAACATTCACATTAATAAGAAGTTAAAATCTTAATAAATTTGAATTTATATAATAAAAACTATAAAGTAGTTTAACTTAAAGTTTATGAAAAAATAACGTAAAATAAAGAAAACAAGACTTAAAATTAAAAATTTAATATTTACCTAGAAGAAATAAATTAAAGTAATAATAACGAATATTCTCCCTAAAAAGAAATAAATTAAAGTAATAATAACGAATGTAAGTTAAACTACTTTTAAAATTTTAATTTAAAATGTAATAAAATTAAAATTATACTCTTTATATTCCAAAACAAAATGCATTATAGTCTAAATTAAACTAGTAAATTAAAAATGAAAGTGAAACTCATTTTAAATTCAAAAACAAAGAAAAATTTAAAATTCAAGTTTCTACAAGTTTTGCTTTTAGCATACATTTGTCTTTTCACATCCACGCGTTTGTCTTTTGAAACACAAGGTTGTCTTTTATCACAATTTTCACATCCACGCGTTTGTCTTTTGAAACACAAGGTTGTCTTTTATCACAATTTTCAATTTTGCACACGTTTGTCTTTTCAAACACAAGGATTCATAGTTTAAAAAAAGGCGGGAAATTTTGAAATTCTAGTTTCCACATGTTTCTCTTTTCAAACACCAAGGTTTGTCTTTTCAAACACAAGGATTCATAGTTTAAAAAAAGGTGGGAAATTTTGAAATTCTAGTTTCCACACGTTTCTCTTTTCAAACACCAAGGTTTATAGTTTTGTTTGTTTAAGTTTCGACTAAATCACACACCAATCTCCTCTAATATGCCTCATTGATCGTAGCTCCCAAATTCTTCCATCAAAACATCTCTCCTTTATCTCTTCTTGATCGTCGCCCACTCATTTTGTCTCCTCATTGGTAAGATTTTTTATCTCGATCATACTTTCTGTTGTGCCCTTCCTCTCTAAATTTTCATCAAACACCAAGGTTTATAGTTTTGTTTGTTTAAGTTTAGACTAAATCACATACCAATCTCCTCTCATATGCCTCATTGATCGTAGCTTCTTCATCTTGTCTCGATCGTCGCCCACTCATTTCTCCTCTTCATTGGTAAGATTTTCTATCTCGATCGTACTTTCTCGTATCCTCCCTCTCTAAATTTTCATCTCTCTCACTCTTCTCTCTCTCTCTTTCCTCTCCGCTCTAGTCTACGTTTCCTCTCATCTTAGTCTACTCTCTCCCCTCCTCTTCATTTCCCCTCTCTCTCTCTCTCTCTCTCCCTTTCTCCTCACCTTTTCCCTCTCTCTCACTTGCGCTCCCCACTCTCCTCCCCACACTCTCTCTCACTTGCCGCGATCTCCCCCCCCCCTCCCCTCTCTCTCTCTCCCCCCTCTCTCCCTCTCGCTGCCGCGGCAGCGGCCTCTCCCTCTCTCTCTCTCTCCTCCCTCTCTCTCTCTCTCTCCACCCCTCCCTCTCTTTCGCTGCCGCGGCAGCGGTCCCTCCCCTCCTCTCTCTCTCTCCCTCCCCCTCTCTCTCGCTCTCGCATCTCCTCCCTACTCTCTCTCCCCCCCCTCCTCTCTCACTGCCGCGGCAGCGGCCCTCCCCCTCTCTCTTCCCTCTCCCCACCCCTTCCCTCTCCCCCCTCCCCCTCTCTCTCTCCCTCCCCTCTCTCTCGCTACCCCCCCTTCTCTCTCTCCCCCCCCTCCCTCTCTCGCTGCCGCGGCAGCGGCCGCAGCCCCCCCCCCTTCTCTCTCTCTCCCCCTCCCCCCTTCCCTCTCCCCCCCCTCCCCCTCTCTCGCTGCTGCGGCAGCGGCCGCGGCCCCCCCCCTTCTCTCTCTCCCCCTCCCCTCCCCTCCCCTCCCTCTCCCCCCTCTCTCTCGCCGCCCCCCCTTCTCTCTCTCCCCCCCCTCCCTCTCTCGCTGCCGCGGCAGCGGCCGCGGCCCCCCCCCCCTTCTCTCTCTCTCCCCCTTCCCTCTCTCTCGCTGCCCCCGGCCCCTCCCCCCTTCCCTCTCTCCCCCCTCCCCCTCTCTTGCTGCCGCGGCAGCGGCCGCGGCCCCCCCCCCTCTCCCTCTCCCTCTCTCCCCCCTCTCCCTCTCTCTCTCCCCCTTCCCTCTCCCCCCCCTCCCCCTCTCTCGCTGCCGCGGCAGCGGCCGCGGCCCCCCCCTTCCCTCTCCCTGTCTCTCTCCCCCTTCCCTCTCCCTCTCCCCCCCCTCCCCCTCTCTCGCTGCCGCGGCAGCGGCCGCGGCCCCCCCCCCTTCTCTCTCTCCCCCTCCCCTCCCCTCCCCTCCCTTTCCCCCCCCTTCTCTCTCCCCCTCCCCTCCCTCTCTCGCTGCCGCTGCCGCGGCAGCGGCCCCCCCCCTCTCTCTCTCTTCCCCCCCCCTTCCCTCTCTCCCCCCCTCCCCTCCCCCCTTCCCTCTCTCCCCCCTCCCCCTCTCTCGCTGCCGCTACCGCGGCAGCGGCCCCCCCCCTCTCTCTCTTCCCTCCCCCCTTCCCTCTCGCTGCCCCCCCCTCCCCCCTTCCCTCTCCCCCCCCTCCCCCTCTCTCGCTGCCGCTGCCGCGGCAGTGGCCCCCTCCCCTCCCTCTCCCCCCTCCCCCTCTCTCGCGGCCCCCTCCCCTCCCTCTCCCCCCTCCCTCTCACCGCCCCCCCTTCTCTCTCCCCCCCTTGCCCCCGCGCCCCCCTCCCTCTCCCCCCCTCCCCCTCTCTCGCTGCCGCAACCGCGGCAGCAGCCCCCTCCCCTCCCTCTCCCCCCTCCCCTCCCCCCCCGTCCCCCTCTCTCGCTGCCGCTGCCGCGGTAGCGGCCCCCTCCCCTCCCTCTCCCCCCTCCCTCTCACCGCCCCCCCTCCCTCTCTCGCCGCGGCCCCCATCCCTCCCTCTCCCCTCTCCCTCTCACCGCCCCCCCTTCCCTCTCCCCCCCCTCCCCCTCTCTCGCTGCCGCGGCAGCGGCAGCGGCCCCCTCCCCTCCCTCTCCCCCCTCGCCTCCCCTCCCTCTCCCCCCTCTCTATCCCCGCCCCCCCTCCCTCTCTCGCCGCTCCCCTCCCTCTCCCCTCCCCTCTCCCTCCCTCTCCCCTCCCCTCCCTTCCCCCCTCTGCGCTGCCGCGGCAGCGGCCTCCCCCTCCCCTCTCTCTCTCCCCCCCCTCGCTGCTTCCCCCCTCTCTTCCCTCTCTTTCCGCCCTCCCCTTTCTCTCCCCCCTCCTTTTCTCTCCCCTCTCTTTCCCCCCCCCTTCTCTCGTCTCTCTCCCTCTCTCTTTCTTTCTCTCTTTTGCTGCCGAGGCAGCAAGACTCTCTCTCTTCTTTTCTCTCTCTAAAAATCTTTCCTTCACTTTTCTCTCTCTATAATAAAATTTCAAAAAATACAAATTTTAAAAAAAGTACCTGGAAAAAAGTTGAAATCGATGCTTGTGCTTGCTTGTGCTTGCTTTTGCTCTTCCTCCTCTTTTTGCTCCTCCTCTTGCTCTTCCTTGTTGAAATGAGAGAAACAATGAGAGAAGGAGAGTATATATAAGAAAAACTAGGGTTTTAAGTGCTTCTCTCTCATTGGTCCTTCTATAACATTATCTCCTCTCCCATTGGCCTCTCTATTAGATTAGCTTCTCTCTCTCTCCCACCCACTCCCATCCTCCCACCCCATTCCCACTCCCACTCCCACTCCCACTCCCACTCCCACTCCCACCCCACCTCCCCCATTCTCACTCCCACGCCCACGCCCATTCTTTCACCTTCCCCATTTCCACTTCCTCTCCCACTCCCATCCTCCCACCCCACCCCTCCCACTCCCACCCTCACTCCACCCCCACCTCCCGCATTCCCACTCCCACTCCCACTCCCATTCCCATTCTCCCACCCACTCCCATCCTCCCACCTACACCTCTCACTCCCACTCCCATCCTCCCACCCCCACCCCTCCCCCCCCATTCCCACTCCCACTCCCACTCCCATTCTCCCACCCTTATCCTCCCACCTCACCCCTCCCACTCCCATCCTCCCACTCCCTCTCCCACTCCCACTCCCACTCCCATTTTCCCACCCCCCCACCTCCCCCATTCCCACTCCCACTCCCATTTTCCCACCCCCCCCACCTCCCCCACTCCCACTCCCTCCCCCATCCTCCCACCCCACCCCTCCCACTTCCACCCCCACCTCCCCCATTTCCACTCCCACCTCACCCCTCCCACTTCCACCCCCACCTCCCCCATTCCCACTCCCTCTCCCACTCCCACTCCCACTCCCCACCCCTCCCACTCCCACTCCCATCCTCCCATCCTCCCACCCTCACCCCACCCCCACCTCCCCCATTCCCACTCCCTCTCCCACTCCCACTCCCATTCTCCCACCCCCACCTCCTCCATTCCCACTCCCTCTCCCACTCCCACTCCCATCCTCCCACCCCCACCCCCACCGCCCCCATTCCCACTCCCTCTCCCACTCTCCCTTTCTCCCACTACCACCCTCCCACACTCCCTTTCTCCACTTTCCCACTCTCCCTTTCTCCCACTACCACCTTCCCAACTATCAATTCCACTATTACTTATGAATTCTAATTAAAACTATTACTTAAATAAATGATATTACTTGAAAACACTCATAGGATTTAAGGTTTAGGATTTCGTGGTTTGGGTTTAGGATTTGGGGTTTGGTGAGTTAGGGTTTAGGGTTTAGGGTTCAAGGTTTGAGGGTTAGGGTTTGGTGGTTAGGGTTTAAGGTTTGGTGGTTTAGGGTTTAGGGTTTAGGGGTTAGGGTTTAGAATTTAGGGTTTGGGGGTTAGGGGTTTAGGGTTTAGGGTTTGGGGGTAGGGTTTAGGGTTTAGGGTTTGGGGTTTAAGGTTTAGGGTTTGGGAGTTAGGGTTTAGGGTTTAGGGTTTAGGGTTTGGGAGTTAGGGTTTAGGGTTTAGGAGTTAGGGTTCAGGGTTTAGGGTTTAGAGATTAGGGTTCAGGGTTTGGGGTTTAGGGTTTAGGGTTTGGGAGTTAGGGTTTAGGCTTTAGGGTTTGGGATTTAGGGTTTAGGGTTTGGGAGTTAGGGTTTAGGGTTTAGGATTTAGGGTTTAGGAGTTAGGGTTTAGGGTTTGGGGGTTAGGGTTAAGGGGTTAGGGTTTAGGATCTAGGGTTTCGGAGTTAGGGTTTAGAGTTTAGGGTTTTGGGGTTAGGGTTAAAGGGTTTAGGGTTTCGTGTTTAGGGTTTAGGGTTTGGGAGTTAGGGTTTAGGGTTTGGGGTTTGGGGGTTAGGGTTTAGGGTTTAGGGTTTAGGGTTTGGGGTTTGGGAGTTAGGGTTTAGGGTTTAGGGTTTGGGGGTTAGGGTTTAGGGTTTAGGGTTTAGGGTTTAGGGTTTGGGAGTTAGGGTTTAGGGTTTAGGAGTTAGGGTTTAGGGTTTAGGGTTTGGGAGTTAGGGTTTGGGGTTTGGGGCTTAGGGTTTGGGGTTTGGGATTTGGGGGTTAGGGTTTAGGGTTTAGGGTTTAGGGTTTAGGGTTGTTATTGGTTTACGGTTGTTATTGGTTAGTGTCTAATTAAATTTTCAAACACGTTCTGGATTTTTAAATCATTAATAAAGTAGATTATTGAGAAGAGACTAATGTTCTTTATAATGGGGTTACAGCTTGTTTGCAAAGGAAACTCACAAAGGAGATGGCTACAAAATTTATTCCGGGGATGGAGGTGATTTTATGTTGCAAAAGAGAAGTAGTTGTATTTGCTACAATCCATGAAAGTGATCCAAATTCTATTTGTCACTTTAGAAGACTTGGCGAAGATAAGGTAGCGGTTATCGTATCAAGGATTCTTAGTGCACATGTTGAGCTAAAGCATAAGTGTGGGGATATGGAAATCCTTGGAGATGTTATGCCCTATAATATTGCATGGGACAGAGATGGGACTTATCCAACACATGTCATCAGGAATACAAAGTGCATATCTTTGGATTTTAGAGTGGGAGATATTTTACAAATGTTATCATTTACAAATAAGTATGTAGCAGAAGGTCAAGTCTTGGGATTTGAACAAGTTGAACACTGGACATTTGCGCAGATGAGAATTCAAAAAGTTACTGATGATGGTATGGATGATAACTCAATGTCATTGGATGGTTCCTACTATGAGGTAGGTAAGGATTTGAGATGGAGCATGCAATTTTTAAAGATTGGAAAGACTCGGCATGTGGTTTTTAATGATAAACATAATGTATACTACAACATCAAAGAATTGAAAGAATATGCCAATGTACCAAGCTCTATTCCTTCAGAGATGGATGATTCCAATGCACTCAACTATAGCACTGACGTCTTATCAGAAGTCGATGAGTTCATTGGTACCGAGAAAGAAAAATATTTCACAAGTGATGCCTTATCCGGGGTGGATGAGTTCATGCACATTGAGAACTTGGGCAAAGATGTCAAAAGTGTTATATCTTCAAGCATGGATGGCTTCATGGATACTGATAAAGTTCTTGGAGTCAAAGCAGGTAACTATGGAATTATGGAAATCATGCACGATAGTATAATGAGTGATGTTCTCTCTGGAGTAGAGGAGTTTCAAGACTATGGAGTTATGAAATCCATAGAAAGTGCATCAATCAGCGATGTTCTCTCAGGAATAGATGAGTTTGAAGATCATTCTGGACACTCTATCACCACTGACTATGGAGTTATGAAATCCATAGAAAGTGCATCAATGAGTGATGTTCTCTCAGGAATAGATGAGTTTGAAGATAATTCGGGACACTCTAATGCCATGTGACAAGTGGTTCTACGATTGTATCAAAAGTAGGGATGAGATCAACAAAGGACTATTCGGTGTTTGACTTTGATTGTGAACTTGTAAATGTTACAAATGGTTTGACGAATGTATCAAAAGCAAGGATGACATCAACAAAGGAATATTCAGTATTTGACTGTCAGAGTGATAAGATCAAGGATGCAACATCTCATGAAAACAACGTGACAAATAAATCTTACAAGGAGAACTACACAAATCCAAATAAGAATGAACAGAAGGTCCCAAAACGGACATACAGATGCATGAAAAGACAACGAGTGCAGGCAGATCCAGAAAAGCAACCAAAGAGAATAAGAGTAATGAATGAAGATGTTATGCTAAAAGCAATGCGATCTACATGCTGTAAGCATACATGTATGCGATCCATTAACTTACATGACATCAAGGGTTGTAGAGAACATGTCTGGCAAAGGAAAGGAAGCAGAAGAAATGAATACCTACTCACGAGATTGTCTTGCTTTCTTGTAAATGATAAGAGAAGGCGAAGTTCAGGACATCAAATAAGGCCTCTTATAAATGGAAAAAGTATATGCAATAATGCATATCGCATTATTACAGGATTATCACATGGCACATATTGGAATTTGGCTAATAAAGCAAAGTATGGAGTTAAATTTAACATTCATGGAAACATAGGAAGGCCCAAAACAAGAGCCTCAACGGTTGCGGCAACAGCAATTTTGAAAGATTACATTTATGAAAATGCTTTACCGCAACCCCACCTATCAGAAATGCATCTTCCGATAGGTTTGACAAAAAAAGAAGTATTTAACTCTATTGGAGAAACACAGAGGCAAAGAGGGCATGCACCGGCATCTTTTCATACTTTGTATACTCTTTGGAAAAAAAGCTTTGGACATGTTAAAATCCCAAAGAGGCAAAAAATGTCAAAGTGCAACGACTGTGATGATCTAAAGCGAGCACTTGAGAGTGCAACATCTCCAGAACAAAAAGAAGCTTACAAAAGAAAGAGAGAATTTCATCATGGACTTGTTCGACATTCTAGAATAAAATATGCATTTTGGAAGGAGCAAGCTATTTCTCACCCAAATGAGTACATGTGCATTATTGTAGATGGTATGGATCAAAATACAACAACATTACCTCGATTCGTTAACACTCCACCTAAGCTACAAGGCAAATACTTTTTAAAGACACATCTATGTGGAGTGTTAGTGCACGGATTTAAGTTTTTTGCAGACATATGGATTGATTCCTTGCATCTACACGATAGCAATCAAGTTGTAACATCCGTTATGAAGGCAATTCACAATGTACATGCAGAAAAAGGTCGCCTACCAGCAACTTTGAGAATACAAGCAGACAATTGCGGACGAGAGAATAAGAATGTACTCTTCTTTGCATTTTGCTCAATGCTAATCGCTCATAGAATCTTCAATGAGATTGAAGTTGGGTTTTTGTTGGTTGGGCACACACATGAGGATATCGATCAGGTATTTAGCACAGTTTCAAGAGAACTAAAACACAAGGACATGGAGACAATGGATGACTTGATAAGAAAATGCGGGAGGCAAGTTGGTGGCCGTAAGGAAGGAACAATATGCTCAATGGTTGAGAGGATGTATGATTGGAAGAGCTTTATTCTACCTTTCATACAAAAAGGTGGTGATGCCCTGATTGGTCATAGCGCTCCACACTATTTTCAATTTTTCTTAAAGGATGAAAAACCAGTGATGCAATGGCAACACTATTCTCTTGATACAAAATGGGAACCTGAAGAACCTTACTCTCTCTTAACTTCAATCCCGAGCAAAGAAATGCATCCAACATGGGCTCCTATAAAAGAATTCAGCGAGAAATCCAAAGGTGAAATAGAAGGCTTAAAAGCTTTTATTGCATACAAAGAGGAAATGCTCCGGAGATTTCCTGATTGGAAGCCCTCTTGGAAGGAACACACTACTGTTGTAATTAGCAAGACCTACCAATTGATAAAGGACCTTGCAAAAATGCGAGAAGATGATATTAAGGCAGAACAGCCTTTATTTTGGCCAAATGTTGGTAATGACTTGCGTCAAGCATGTGGTCTCTTTGAAAATGAGTTTGAATCGTTGCTCCCACGTCCATATTGTGGACCCAAGAAGAGAGAGTTTATGCCACAAATAGACATAGATGTCCATTGTTTTGTTGCAGTTCGACCATCGGATGATGAACATGAGAACGTGAAGTTTTGGGTTGCAAAAGTAGTTGACGTGAGCATGGATGACCGGGGGAGAGCTACAACATTTACAGCGGTATGGTATGAGCCAAGGGGCAGGAAGGAGAACCAAGATAACAGTACATTGTATAGTAGTTGTTTGAAAAAGGAATGGGTCCCAAACCATGAAGCAATTTCAAGACTTTCCACAGAGACAGTCATAGTATCCTGGAAATCAAGGTCAAAGAAAACAAAGAAGCACATGGGGTATGATGTAGAAGACAAAATAAAATTACCGCAACCAATTATTACGCACATTACAGAGTTCACAAAGATGCTCGCCCGGGAGGAAGTAGAAGGAGATAGCGCAAATGAAGAATGCCCATGATAACACCATTCAAATATCGAGAAAGAGTGAAGGTGGTGGTGGTTGTCAGATGAGAGTGAATGAAGATGGCACCCAAGCGACAAGTGACGACAGAAAGGACATTCTGAACAAGCAAATGTTTGGATCGCTCATTTCTGTGATCATGATAGAAAAGGACATTCAAACAAGCAAATGTTTGGATCGCCCATTTGTACTAAACTCATTGTAAAGGAAAAATTAAATTATTGAAAAGGCCACAGGAGATCCTTTGTACAAAGACTCATCCAGAGCAATATTTGTTGTAAAACTTATGACATGATAATGTAAAATTGCAAGCATAGCTATTGCTATTTTTTGGAGTACAAAAGAGGCATCCATCATGTCTCATGTGTATATAAACCTTTTAATTTCTTGAATATTCAAGAGTGTTATAGTTTTCTGCATTGAAAGTAAAAAGAGTCTTACAGGTCTCTTATGTATACATTTTTAAAATGTTGTGAATCCTCAATAGCATGGTTTTTCATGGATTTAAACTAATAACTCGGATTTTTTATTTTAAGAATATGATTCCTGTAAACAAGAAATACAAATTTAGGATTTAATTATAGTAGTTTTTGCATTATTTGTACAACATTGTAGAGAGATATTTTGAAATGTCTTATGTGAAAATGATAGTGCCAGAAAGTAAACTTTGGATTCTCGAATGACAGTTTCATAAAGTAAACTTTTCAGTTGGGAAGGATTTTAAGGAATAGTCCAAAAGTAGACATATGAGTCCAAAATTAATGAAATAAGTGTTTTTATTGCAAGTCCAAATTCATTATTTGTTTATATTTACTACTGAAAGTAAGCCCCTGTTCACTTTTTTTGGCTGGTGTCATAAACTGTCAAAACTGTAAATCATGGGCATACCGGGCATAATAACTTTTTCTGTAAATCTCGAATTGAAACGATTTCAAAAACAAGATTGTAGATTGTCCAAAAAACTAAAACTTCTTAGTTCAACTCAGAAGACAATTCCTCATGGATTCTCTGATATTCACTTCTGAAAATAGCCACCTGCTCACTTTTTACTGCTATCACAAGACTGCAAACTACCAATCACCAACTTTTCCTGAAGCATTTGAGGCATAAACTCCAATGATATAGCCCAACAATCGTGAACATTGTTGTCCAAAAAATTCCCTTAGTGGGAAGAGTATTGCACTCACAAAAAAAAATCCCTTCCTGGCCCGATACAACTTCAGAAAAACACTGCTCACTTATGCTCACTTTCTCAGCCAAACAAAGGCTCAAAATGCATCAATTGTAAGCAATCACTTTCAGCCAACCTTTGGCTTGATATGCATCAACTGAAGACATAAACCCAACTCCAATCTGAATGTACTAGCCGCCTTTGATCAACTGAAGTCCGCCACAAGCAAAAGACGTTTTTGCTTTCGGGCCCCAAAAAAGCAACTTCCAATGACTAGAATTGCAAAGTAGCAGGTCGTTTTTTACCGTAGATAGATAATATTCCTTCTCCCCTACTCAAACAAGGAAATAGATTGCTGGAACAGTTGAGGCAACCCGATATATATGGCTGAAACAGTAAAAACGAGCTAGTATTTGTCAAAATACAACTCCCAGGGGCAGCCCATCGGCAGTAGGAGACTCCACGCAACAAGTTCGGGCTCTTGGCATAGCAACACCGCAATGCTACAGTCTCCTTGTTAGCTTCGCTCAACCAAGCTCTCATAATAGTTGATGGAGAGGAGGTCTTATCGGAGAGCAACAAAGAAAGGGAGAACACCGAAAATTGTGGGTGCTAACTCACCCAGATCAAGGTAAGCTCTTATTATGTATATATGGTACAAAGGAGTATATACTGGGCCATTGGCCTTTACCCCAACACCCTCTTCCTCCTCCTCCTCCCTCCTCCTCCTCCTCCTCCTCCCTCCTCCTCCTCCTCCTCCTCCCTGCTCTCTCTTCTTTTCTCCATGCTCTTACACCTTCTTCCTCTCCCACTCCTATGCTTCCCCAAAACCCTTAGTTCCTCAACCCTTAACCTCCATGATCTACAAGGGAGACGAGTTCTCCACCATGTACTCTACACTAAACCTTGGAACCTTTTCTAAACCTTGGAACCTCTTCTAAACCTTGGAACCTCTTCTAAACTTTGGAACCTCCTTTTAAACTCTGGAACCTCTCTCTAAACCTTGGAACCTCCTTCTAATCCTTGAACCTCCTTCTAACCCTTAAACCTCTTCTAAACTCTGGAACCTCCTTCTAAACCTTGGAACCTCCTTCTAACCCTTAAATTCCTCCTAAACCCTACAGCCCCCAATGAAGACGAAAGTCTTCATTACCTCAACCATGACGATACACGTTCCTTTTACACATGCATGCACTATGTTTGCTTACCACACTTAAGCCTACGTATCTCACCGGAACATGACTCGAGGTCCTAAGCTACATGTATACTACAAACGACAACCTCGATATATCTGTAGGTGACAAAAAGCCTTGGAATCCTGCATATTGAGAAAACCTTGCTCTTCCCGCGAAAGCCATGGGAATGAGGCCATATATGGCACCACTACCAAAAAGACTAGCATCTCACAAAACGAGTAAACATACACAGGTATGTGTACAAAATAAACTACATCGAACTTTCATGAACATAATACTCAAGGGCAAGGAGAGTAAAATTTTTTCCATTTCTAGCCAAACATATCAACCCCAAGCATCAACCTTGGGTTACTACCTTAAGAAAAAAAAAATTCTTAAAACGAAGCCACTTGATAAACAATCAGGCTAGGTAGTAGTGGACACGAATGCGTAAAGCTTGCAATTTCGATGATTTCACCTTGTTGAAGAAGAGCAAACCGAGCTAACCATAAAAAGTTATGGCTCGGGAAGAGTGTAGGACTTAACCCTAAACCTAAACCCATTTTTTATAAAAACCCACTCCACCCCCTCTTTCTTCATCTTTCACATCTTGCCTCCATCCTCTTCCCCATTCCGAGCCCTACGCAAGACACTCCTCCCTCTCCATCGACCACCACCCTACTCCCATCCTCACATGGTAAGTTACTTCGAGCCCATCTCGCAGCGATAACCTAGCCATCCACCCACTGTCCATTGGTCCACACCCGCACTTGCAGCAGAGACACCCTTTGCAAATCTCGCCCATTTTGGATGCAGCTACATTTCGGCCAATGCCTCTGACTCCAATGCTCACCAACTCTGCATACAACTCCACTACAACCGCCGCCCCTAACAATCCTCTACCCCGAATCCCCCCCTGGAATTCAATCAATCTCTTTAACTCCTCCACGCCACAACATGGCTAGTAGTCATTTGTGGTGTGCCCTCTCTCCTCATCTCCACTCTTCTCCTCTCCCCTCTTCATATTTTGTCAAAGTTGTCGCAAAAATTACATTGTATGCCTGTGTGCAGAGATACTGGGAGTGACAGAATCATTCTTATTGTCTATTGATGCAAAATTGTCACTAGGAAGTGACTGTGTGGTCAAATACAACTTTCCTCAGTTTTGCAGATTTGCCCTTGTGAGGCAAAAGTTGTGTTTTTTACGATGACAAAATATTTTGCAGTGTTCTGTAATGGCGTTTGATGCTCTTTCACAGATTGTGACTGAAAATCTTGACAAGAACAACTTCCAAGCATGGAAGTTTAGAATGATGAATTTTCTTATGGGAAAAGGCTATTGGGAGCTCATTACTGGAGCTAAACAAGAACCAGTTCTTCCTAATGTTCCCAATCAATAGGAGCTGCAGAGGCATTTAAAGGCTGGCATGAGAGAGATAGAAAAGTTATGTACTGGCTGCCTATCAGTATTTCAAATTCTATGATTGTGCATATTTAGGGTGCAAGCACGCTGAAGGAGGCGTGGGATACTTTGACAAAAATGTATAGCACAAATACGCAAGCCGAAAAAATGCAGCTCAAGTAGGAGTTGCATAATGTGCAGAGAGAAAATATGAGCATCAATGACTACCACATGAAGGTGAAGAAGATTGCAGATGCACTTGCTTCTATTGGGTCACCATTGGAAGATGATGATTTAGCTTCTACGACCTTGAATGGTCTAGGAAAGGATTATGCATAGTTTTGGACATCCATTGCCGTCCGTGAGAATTTTCTTGATTTTGGGGAGTTGATTGCTCTTCTAATTTCTGAAGAGCACAGAAATGGTGGTGCATCTTCTTCAGGAGGAACTTCAAAAGAAACTGTCTTCTACTCAAATGCTGGAAGAGGTAGAGGCAGAGGTAGAGCAGGCCGATCTGGAGGCCATGGCAGAAATCAAAATATGCAGCAAATTCAAGAAAACTAGTCCTATGGAGGAGGACGCGGTAACTATAGAGGTAGGGGGAGCCAAAGAGGTCGTGGTGGATGGCAGAGAGGCCAAAATGCAAACAGCAATGTTGAATGCTACTATTGTGGTAAAATGGGTCATATGGTTAAGGACTGGAAATTTGCAGTAAGGCAATTATGCATCCTCTAGTAGACAGGGTGATGACAGAAATGAGCATTTATTTATAGTGCAACACATGACCAATTCTGTGACAAGTGCAGAAGAAAGCAATGATGTGTGGTATATTGACTCAGGTGTGTCAAACCATATGACAGGTCATGCAGAATGGATGCAAGATGCAAGGAAAATGGAAAGACCAGGATTTGTGGAGATTGGTGATGATATTGCACATCTTATTGTGCATATTTCTTTGTCTATGTAGGATGGGAAAAAGAAATACCTGTCTGATGTATTTCATGTCCCGAATATCACCAAGAACCTGGTTTTTGTTGGTCAAATGGTTGAACAGGGCTTGCAGGTCAGATTTAATTCTCATGGATGCTTTGTTGAGGATATGAAAAATAAAGGTCGCTTGATAGCAAAAGGGAAGAAGAAAGATAGGATGTTTATGTTGGATGTGTACATGCTTGAATTGAGTGCAGCAATGTTTGCAAATGGGACCGGTGTAGTTGCAGATATTGATATCTAGCAAAACTCATTGGTCATGTTAATGTACAGTGACTTAAAGAGAAGCAATGGAGACCCCTTCCTTCATCTATAGCTCAAACAACCTCTTCATGAGGTCAACTTTATTAGAGGCAGTTTCCTTCTCATAAGTGGCACACAGTTTCTTCCACAAATCTTCCATAGTCTGCTCATTTACTACTATGAGATAAACTGACTCTGCAAGATGAAGTCTAATAGTAGACTTTGCTAATGCATCCAACTCATTCCAATCATCCTCGGAAATATTTGCAGATTTAGCTTCATTCCCTGCCAAGGGTTTAATCTGCTTCTGTTGAATAAGCACATCCCTTATCTATTCTTTCCACAAAGAAAAGTTTGTCCCATCAAACTTTTTAATGTTGAAAAACTCCTTTTCAGACATGGAAGAGGAGGCCATAATGCAAATGAAGCAAAAATCCCAAATGCTAGTGCCTACAAGAGAGAATCACACCAAATACCAGGTGCACCCTTATGTGTATGCCACAATAGAGTGAAATATCACCAAAATTCATGTCTCAAAGCATCTAACTCATGTGCATATACTATGCATCCATATGAGCAAATCTGGCCCAAAAGAAAATGCCAACTGCAATGGCAATCCAAAATGCCAATAAGTGCCAAATGACTCAAGCATAAACACCGTCCACTGGCATATATGCATTAATAATATCTCATCCAAGAGAGCATAGCACTATCAGTGCATCACCTGCAATGTGTCAAAGCTGTCCCTTAGCATAAATAGCATCCATGTGCAAAGCGTCCATAAAAATAGCATCCCACAAGGCAATTTGGGCCTATCAGCGCATCCAATAAGGACCGCAATGCATCCAAATGGCAAATCATCCACTGCAACCCAATGCACACCACGAATGAACACACACTACTCAAACTGTAACCAGAGTGATTTGCATAAGGTATGCTCAAGAAATCATAGTCCCACAGTAATGACTGCTATTGAAAATAGAACCTGAGATGCCTCAAAACATGGGCACCATTGCATAATTGAACTCAGCAAGAAAATCTGCAAATATCTCTCTTCTGCTAGAACTCCAAAATCCCAATCGATGAGTGAGAAATGGGAGTCAACACTTATCCACTGCCATGTGGCATAAATCTAAGGTTTCAAAACCTTAGAATGAAAAATGCATAACAGAGATACGAAATCGAATACACAGAGATCTATAACTCTAAAAATCCTCCACCGAATCACATAAGAACTGACAGGTAGGGGTTTTTGGGCGTCCGAAATGCAATGGGATAGATGGTTTTGGAAACCATGGTCTCAATCACTGGGTCCAACACACGGACTAAAAAACGTTTTTGGAAACAGAGCTATTTGTAAACTCCACCGGAGTGTGAATGATGAGCAACATAGAAGTTTTAGGACCTCCTGAGTCCACCAGAACTGACGGTGGATGGACAAAAGCAGTAGAGCCTAACCCGCCTTCACAGCCACCCTCATCCACGTTTGAAACACCCGAACAACACCATCACAAGGCAAAAGGCATCCATTCAACATTCTTCTCTACACATACCTTCTGATACAACTCACACTTGGATACATTTTCTCCAGAAGCCAGACAACCTCAAACAAAAACCCAGTGGACCACACAATTCAAGACAAGTGGACTTCTTCCTTCAATAACTCAGAAAACATTCAGCTTCAAATGCATCCAACCCACAATGCACATGAAGACTATCTTCTTGACTCTTCAAGACATCAACCCACAAAATGACCACGGTCAGAAATCCTATCCTGTCTTCCCGAGATCAACATCAACTACCAAAAATAATGCAGCCTGCCATTTTACTAAGCAATAGCTCATAGTCACCTACATACAAGCCCACCGATGCGCTCCTACTGTTCACTTCTTCCTCTTCTAAGAGCTACCCTTCCAATTTAATAAACTCTCCATCTTGATCCCTTCCCATAATAACCCAAGCACTGAATTCATCTCTTGCATATGGAGTTCATAGCGCCTCTGTTGCACATCTCTTTCATCCTGCATAGCACCCTTGCCTCTCAGCTCACCATAGCATCCCTCTTCCTTCTCTAGACCCACATGCATAGTCGAGACTATGGCTTCTCCTGCCCATAGTTGTATGTACTAACAACTGCCTCTCTTCAACTGAAAACCCTACTTAGCCAACTACAAATGGATCGTCATCACTAGGAATTTCCAGTACCAAAGTCCTCTCAACACCACCGACATATGTGAAGCCATAACCTTCCTGCAGTAAGCTCTGAAGTGAATATGTACCCCTAAAATATGGTCAACCCATAATTTCAACTTCTGTGGAGCTCATGGACTCTGTCACCCAGCCTCTCCTTCAATCACACTATCAACACACAGCCCACTACTCAGGAAAATAGGACCTTTGTAAGCACAACCAGCTCCTCTCAGCTCATCATCACCGAGCACTTAGAAGTTTCTCTACGCCAAGACTCATCGTCAGAGACCCCCCCTTTGATCTCAGTTCTCCTCCTCACAGCTTCCTTACCAAAAGTGTCTAGCCCCCTTCCACGATCAGCTTCTCTGCCAACGGCATCCCTTCTCGACTCCTTCCTTTCGAATCCACGACCCCCAGCGCTGCTGTTGCGATCTCCTAGCAAGCATCCTCGACTAAATCCCCTAAGCCTTCATCAATAGCGACGACTCTGGTAACTCAGCTCATGATCAAAGGCCTACTGTAGCTTATCTTGCTGTGACGCCCAAACTCCACAGTCTGCTCATCACCTCTAAATCGTCCTCAACTGCTCACAGAGGTCATATACTGCGAAAGCTCCTGGCTCGTGAATATGCACTTTATTCCTTCCGCTCTCAGAAACTCGCCGGTGTCCTCTCTCTGTGCGCAATCCTCTACACCAGCAGCCGCTCCTTCTTATCTCACAGTCTCGTGTTTTCATCTACTAGTAGCCAAGGAGCTCTTCTACGACGTAGTCCATCAGCAAGCCTCTCTCTCTGTCGTCTGAGATCCTCCGGCTGTCCACCACCCTTTACGAACTCACAGGCTCTCTCCTGTAGTCATTGCGACCCCCTCGACGAGCAGCAGCTCCTTATCAGCTCACACGTCCTTCCTTCCACACCCACCTCTCTTGCTCACAGTCTCTCTAATGTCTCGTAGCCCTCCAGCTCCCAGAAGCTCACCACACACGTAACATGCAACCTCCTTTCAGATCATAGCGATCGCAGCCTAGTTGATCCGCTTCCACGGTCCTTTCCCCTGTTCACGAAGCCCCCATCACCCAAATCCAGAACTCCCCTGAAGCCACGGTCGACTCTTCCAGACTCCCCTTCACAGCCGTCAACCCACGTCTCCTCCACGTACGTGACTTCCTGCCAGCTCATCAACGAGAAGCCTCCTTTCTTTTTCACGTAAGCATGCATGGCTACCTTCCAAATCAATTTGGCCACCTCAGTAATGGTATTTTACCACTCTCAAAGATATTCCCTTAAATTCATACACCAAGGCACTTAAGGCACATATGGTTCTAGTTAGTCATTCAATCACTTGCATGCCTCCAACATTTAACATTTAGTTGCCCAGACTACCACATATGGTGAACACCATCCCGACACAAAGGATCTACAAGACAACCATAACAAAAAAATGCTCATGCCCTCCTACAAAAAGGATTTGGGACAACCATGAAGAGTACATGTCATCCCACAACAAAACCCCGTCACATTGCTCTGGATTGCCTGCTGCAACCACACTGCACTTCATTATCTCCTAGAGTCCCTGTGGAAGTGTCTTCCATCTCAAGACAATATGTCATCAGTGTGGAGTCCATCATGAGAGTATCCATAGCTCATTTCCACCACCAACTAGCTATGTACATAGCTATGCACTCACCCAGCAACATGCAACAAGTGAAAAATATTTTTCCATTTTTATCCACACAACGGATCTGCAAATGGTTGCTCCAAACTTGAGTTCCAACACCCGGGCAGAAAAATGCAAAAACTCACACAGTGAGTCAGAAATCCAATGAAATGATCCCAGATTCAAGAATGAAGGTGTTTCCAAGCTCCTGAAGTGAAGTGGACACCAAAAGCAAGCAATAGTTGCCTCTACAAGTCAATACAGAGTCTCTGTCATCAAACGGAACAGGAAAAAGCTCAAAAAACGACTTTTTCTTTGAAAACACTTAACAGGCTCTCAAAACCACTTCGCAAAACCAAAGTGACTTTTCCAAAGGTTCCTCCAAGGTCTCTACACACTCGGATGCAAGTAAAGTCACCCAAAAAGCTTCCCACAAACTTCTCCTTCCTCCCACAGAGCTGCTGAGCTTCAAGCATTCATGCACGCTCAGCTAGATCACCTGGGCTCTGATACCAGTTGAGACTGCTCTCAATAGAAGCAAGAAAAGAAGAGAGAGAGAGAGAAACAGAGAGCCACACAAGTTTTGGTGGGTGCAGAACCACCCTAATCTTCTTTTTCATTCATTTATATATGTGTTTGAGTATTGTACATAGCCGGGGTAAAGGCACAGTGACCTTTAACCCCCACACTGTGGATAGGCTGAAATATGATGGATTTATAGCCATTCACTATGCCTATATGGTCAAAGTGATACATGAACTAGAACCCACTTCTTTTGAGCAAGCCATGGGAAAAGAAAAATGGGAGAAAGCCATGGATGAAGAAATGGATGCCTTGGAAGCAAATGCTACATGGGAATTGGTGCCTTTGCCTAAAAACAAGAATGCAATTGGTTGCAAGTGGGTTTATAAGGTGAAGCACAATGCAGATGGTTCTGTGAACAGATACAAGGCAAGATTAGTTGTCAAGGGGTATGCACAGACATATGGCATTGAATATGAAGAAACATTCAGTCCAGTTGCAAAGATGGCAATCGTAAGAGTAGTCATTGCTATGGCTGCATCAAAGGGATGGTCTTTACATCAGATAGATGTAGAGAATGCTTTCTTGCATGGTGATTTGCAAGAAGAGGTCTATATGGAGCAGCCACCAGGTTATGTTCATGCTGTTCATCCTGAGTTTGTTTGCAGTTTGAAGAAAGCCTTGTATGGCTTGAAGCAACCACCTAGAGCATGGTCTGACAAGATAGGACAGTATCTTGTCACTATTGGCTTTCAGATTTCCAAGGCAGATTTCTCACTTTATGTGAGAAAAATAGAGAAAGGTATTATGATGCTTGTCATTTATGTTGATGATTTGATCATCACAGGTGATAGTGATGAAGATATCCTTCATGTGAAAATGCTATTAAAGCAGAAGTTGGAGATGAAGGATTTGGGAGAGCTGCGTTACTTCTTGGGCATTTAGGTGATTAGATCCACAAGTGGGATATGGCTCTTGCAGAGGCAGTATGGATTGGACATGCTGTCCAAATATGGGATGACAGGCTGTAAGCCTATTTTAGTTCCTTTGGAGCAAAATGTGAAGCTGAGCGCAGATGTAAGTGAGCTTCTGGAAGACCCTACTATGTACAGACGCATAGTAGGAAGTTTGATTTATATGACTATTACCAGGCTAGATTTGAGCTATGCTATTGGTTTAGTAAGTCAGTTTATGCAGGCTCCAAGGAAACCACATTTGGATGTGGCTAGACGCATAATGAGGTATGTGAAGTCCACATTGCAGTATGGACTATTTTATGAGACTGGGGTTTAGATACAGTTGCATGGATACATTGATGCTAATTAGGCTGGTAGTATTTCTGATAGATGATCTACCAGTGGATATATGTTCTCTTTTGGGAGTGCTACAGTCACTTGGAGCAGCAAGGAACAGCCTACAATTGCCTTGTCAAGTAGAGGCTGAGTACAGGGGTGTAGTAATGGCTGCATGTGAGGTAGCTTGGTTGCATAAGCTACTTTATGATATCCATCAGTCTACAAATGGGCCATTTGTCATTTATTGTGACAACATGAGTAGTATACACCCAGCAAATAACCCAGTCTATCATGCTAGAACAAAGCACATTGAGGTACATTATCACTATGTGCAAAAGAAGGTTCTAGTAGGTTTTATTGATCTAGTTTATGTCAGCACAGAGGATCAGGTAGCTGACATATTCACGAAGGCATTGGGCGTAGAGAAGCTACGCAAGTTCAGAGACCTACTTGGTGTGCAAGAATTGGGATTGAGCTCGAGGGGGAGTGTTGAGACATCAAGCTCCACTCATGATATGCCAGGGTGACCGTTGTGCATTTATGTCACCGACTTGTTAGCTCCAGATGCGGTTGGTACACCGCCCATGAATAATAGCTAGATGATAGCTATCCTTATGTACTCTAGTTAGTGGCTCAGTTAGTATGCCGCCATAGTTAGCTGAGTTTGGTTTGAGACCCACATATAGGGTTCACCTTTTCCTTTTGTACTGAGAGTGTATTCCCCCATTGTGTATGTGAGAAAGCCTCCACCTTTTTGTGTATTCCCCCATTGTGTATGTGAGAAAGCTGCAAGTGAGACTCCTTCCTTCTCTCCCACTCTCTTCACAGGTACACCATCACCACCACCTATACATGTGCTCTCTAGTGACTAGCTTCCCCTAGTTACCACCATCCTCATCATTAAGGGATTCTCCACAAGATAGTTATTGTATATTAAAGTGAACTTTTAGGTGTGCAGATTGTAAAAGCTTACTTCAATAAAAGTTTGAGATATATAGTGAGCATGATTTGTTTACAGGCAAAAGTCCAAGTGCTTTGGGAAGTAGTCATGTTACACTAGTATTACAACATATATGTGTGTGTGTGTGTGTGTGTGTGTATATATAATTGTAACACGTATTTTGTTTTTTCCCTTTTGTTGTACTTGCATGGACTATTTTATTATTTAGTGTTTAATAGTCGATAATGTTTTGACACATAGAGATGAATTAGCATTTGATCACGCTTGAGGAGGAAGAGCACAATCACGTGATCATGGTGAGGTACATCATAGTTCTTTTGGAACCATGACCTATTGTATGTATATGATGGCATGCTTGGACTAAGGTCCTAGTAGAAGGGATTCCTTATCAGCATCTACAAGTATTTATTGTGTTCTTGCTAAGACCTTTAGTGATTATCCACTTCCTTCTTAATTACAAGGTCCTACCAAAGTTATAATCATGGGGCATAAGGTGCTTGTCCATAGCTTGTGGGAATCTTTAGTGGCTTGGGATCTCTATCACTGAATGTTGAGATATCAAGCTCAACCTCACATGTGACACCTGGGTGATTGTCATTTATGACACATGTATGGTGTTGAGAGATATGGTGCCATGAGCACATAGATTAAAGGGCAAAGGTATGTGATAAGGAATGTATTAAAGTAGCCACCCTAAGATGTGGACTACATGATGTGGAGATGTGGATTGAGGATATCCACAAGGAGAGATGTGGATCAGAGGATCCCACAAGTGTTGACTATTCAAAGGTCACTCTCTATATAAAAGGCCTATCATGTATTTTTGAGTACAAGAGAAATGCACACTCACTCAAGATTATGTTTAAGAGTCTAAGCTAATCTATCTTGGAACCTGATTGACTTGAGGTACATGTCATGAGCACTCTCTTCATCATGTTTCCACACAGGTTCCATCCACCTTAGAGCGCTCCATAGATCCTGAGGCACACATGTTTTCTCATGGTATTAGAGCTTAGGTCTAGTCTCCTAGATTAGTTGTAGGCTTGCCTTAGGAGCACATGTTTTCTCATAGGTTAGTTTTAGTTTTAGATTGAGAGAATTCCATCCATTGAAGGAAAATTTCATTCATTGCTTTGAGATATTTCTGTCATTCCTGATGATGAGAGAGAGAGAGAGAGAGAGAGAGAGAAAGTTCATTCTTTTAAGAGATCTATTTTGTGAGAGAGATCTGTGAGGAGTTGTTTTTCTTTTTCTTCTTAGAGAGAGCTTTTGAGAGAGACAAGGCTTCGAGCCAAGGCTTCATCAGCTTCATCCATATCTAAAAGCAACTACAGCATTGAGGACTCATATGATCAGCTGACCAGTGCCACTCTGATGGATTACACACACACAAGCAACATGACCTACAGGACTGCCACCAACGAGCTACCACAGACCACTCCAGCTAGTCTTCAACAATGGCAGTGACCACAGAAACAGCTTCAACATCAGCCATCTATCCACAACGTTTGGAAGCTGTTAAAATTCAGCACAAACTTGTGGCCATCCAACCTTCGCATTTTCCTCTGCAAGGAGCTACAAAACAAGTAAGAGGAGGCTCACAAGAGAGCTCATAGCAGGAAAGCCTCAGCAGCTAACACACTAGTGTTTGAGTGCTACTTCTCGACTGCCTAGCAGTAGACTCAACTCCAAAGATGACTCTTCTATGAGCCCTCTCAGCTTTCAAGCGCCACAAGCAACCCACAGTA
Source organism: Dipteris shenzhenensis (assembly GCF_047967505.1). Lineage (NCBI taxonomy): Eukaryota > Viridiplantae > Streptophyta > Polypodiopsida > Gleicheniales > Dipteridaceae > Dipteris > Dipteris shenzhenensis. Next base: position 54,430,677 of record NC_141615.1, read on the forward strand.
TCGCTCCAAACGGCTCAAACCCAACCTCTATGGACAGCACCAGCGCAGCAGTCAAGCCTCTACAATGCTTTTTAAGCAAGCAACCTTCAAAGGAGATCATAGCTCCACCGATGAGCTTCTCTCGAGCCAGCACCAGCAACACCTACCAGCAAGCCCGCCTCGACAGACGGCTCTCCACCCGATGGTCTAAAGCTTTAAGTCAAGTCCAAACGTTGCAGGACTCTCGCACGGATACAATGATGCTAAATCTTCAATAGCTTCGATAGATTTTTTGTCCTCGCTATACACGGCTCCACTGAACGACTGGAGCTTACAAAAGAATCGACAGCAGGCTACAACGACAGTCGTGGACTGACTCCCGCGACTCCAGCAGCGTGCTAAGCCGACGCTTCTCTAGCCCCCATCCATACGCAAAGCCTTCTGCACTACCACAAAGCCTTCACGGGCTGCTCCCTACAACCTCAGAGATTCACGCCCGCCTCTGCATTGCCGTCGCCTCAAAGTTCTCCCTCAGAGTGGTAAGGTTTCCCACAACTGACACATGGCAACCCCCTTGCCTGACATGTGGCAGATAGCCTCTAACTAGGATTAGGTGAAGTTAATCTGTGCTTTAGAGGCTTGGTTAGGTTCTTGCCAAGTGGCAAAGAAACTGTGGTTAAGCTAACTCACCACACAACCATGGTTAAGTTTAGGTTCAAGATTGGTTAATTGCCACATCACCAAGTGCCACCTAAGCACATAGCCCCTTGTAGGCATAGTTTGAATTCTACAAGTGAATCCCTGTGCCACATCATCAATTGCCCCTCTTCTTCACAAAAACTTCGACAAGGCGTAACTTGCAATCCAAGAGGAATTTGCACAAGCTCCAAAAAGGAAAAGTGATCGTCTTTTTGAGTTTAACGCACTTGTCAAATCAAAATCATTGTTAGCAATTAGAAACTACCAATATTGAAAGAAATCAATTGGTAAGACCTTTGCAACAAATGATAAATCAAAGCATGAATGCACACATCATTGTCATAAGCATGCCAAAAGCACAAGTGCATGAGATGACCATCGACATCAAGCATTGAGAAGCAACATCCTTTCCACCTACAGCCCATATGTTTGTAATTAAGCCTGACCACTTGAGAGTAGCCATGTAAGCACCCAGGGGAGGATTTGATCTTGTAACTCACATCTGACCACCTTGCAGTAGCCAAAGGATCATGGCACCAAGGGGAGGTGTTGAGAGATATGGTGCCATGAGCACATAGATTAAAGGGCAAAGGTATGTGATAAGGAATGTATTAAAGTAGCCACCCTAAGATGTGGACTACATGATGTGGAGATGTGGATTGAGGATATCCACAAGGAGAGATGTGGATCAGAGGATCCCACAAGTGTTGACTATTCAAAGGTCACTCTCTATATAAGAGGCCTATCATGTATTTTTGAGTACAAGAGAAATGCAAACTCACTCAAGATTCTGTTTATGAGTCCAAGCTAATCTATCTTGGAACCTAATTGACTTGAGGTACATGTCATGAGCACTCTCTTCATGATGTTTCCACATAGGTTCCATCCACCTTAGAGTGCTCCATAGATCTTGAGGCACACATGTTTTCTTGTATGGTTGGTCGTGGCTGTTACATCACCACTAAATAACAACTGTATGACAACTACACTTTTGTGTGGTAGTTGTGGCATAGTTAGATTTCCACATATGTATGGTTTGGGTTCACACTATGGACCATGTACTCTAGGGTTAGAGATATTGGGTATACCCCTCTTTTATGTATAGTTGATGTGTTTCTTTTGCAAGTAAGAAGAAGAAAGCTTGAGCCTCCACCTCTTGTGTCTTCTCTATTGTCTTGTTGTGAAGATAGTTGCAAGCAAGACTCCTCCCTCTCTCCCACTTTCTTTTCATGGTATCATTGGTCACGAGTTCAAGCAACAAGTAAGGGTTTGCAACATCCTGGTAAGAGGAGCTTTGGGTCTTTTCCATTTGGACCTTTAGGAGCATTCTCTACATAGTCGTGAGTGCAATACCTCCCATGGGGCAACCTTTGACACAGAGCTCGAGGAGCATTGCTTAGACAAGATGATAGCGTAGCGGTTTCGGTAGCGAAAAATTGGGTTTCGGAGCCATTTTGGGCCTCGTTTTGGCATCACAAGTTTGCAAGACCTGCTCGAAAGGAGTGGCCATTTTTGGTTGTGTGAGCAAGGAATCGTTGTGTTTGGAGAAACAAACCTACAATTTTGGGTCTATGCCTTGGACGTAGACACATTAACAAGCACAGAGTGGTGTTGAATGCCTGTCTATGCATAAACATCACTCGGTGTGACTATGTGGTTGTTGGTTTCAAGCATCAGTTGTAGACCTATGTTTTTGGCTCTCTATGTGATGGAAGGTTGAGTTTGCAAAAACTGTGTTGTTTGCCCTTGTGAGGCATAATCTCTATTTTTCCAATTGTAGATTGTTGGTTGTAGTTGATTGAGATGGCCTTTAATAGTCTCACACAAATTGTGAGTGAGAAGCTGGACAAAATCAACCACCAAGCATGGAAGAATTTCCAACTTCTTGATGGGCAAAGGCTATTGGGATTTCATCATCACAAGAGATGAATAGGAACCTCTTCTTCCAGATACCCCTACTATAGCACAAGTGCAGGCTCTTAAGACATGGCATGAGAGAGACAAAAAGGTATGTATTGGCTTTCTATGGGCAAATCTGATGCTATGATTGTGCACATTTAGGATGCAGAGATGCCAGAGGAGGCGTGGGACACATTGTCTGCATTGTAAAGCACAAATACGTAGGCACAAAAGATGCAGCTCAAGCAAGAGTTTCATAATGTGCAAAGGGGAAATATGAACATCAAAGACTACTCCATGAAGGTAAAGAAGCTTGTAGATTTGCTTGCTTCTATTGGTGCACTAGTCGAAGATGATGACTTGGTGTCTATGAGCTTGAATGGTCTCAGTAAGGAGTATCATTAGTTTCAAACATCTACTAGAGTTTGGGAGACATTTCCTATTTTTCAAGAATTGGTTGCTCTTTTGATAAATGAAGAGCAGAGAAATGGAACCAACCCTTCAAGTGGAAATTCAAATGAGTCTCCTTTTTATTTAGATTCAAGTAGAGGTCGAGGTGGCCATTCAAGGGTACGGTCTGGAAAATAGAACCAGCAAGATGAGATGGTCGTGGTAGCTTTAGAAGGGGTGCGTACATATTATGAGCGGAAACAATTGAGCGGATTATCCGAGCAACACTCAATGGAGTTATACTTGAATGAATGTTTTTTTATGGAATATCTTTTTTTAAAAACCTCAATCGACAGCTCTCATATTAGCTGCATGCATGTACCAAGGTACAAAGAGCCAAAGACATATACCCTTGGTTTGAATGCTCTCATGATGCAATTGTGTGTATTATATTTGCACATTCATTGTATTTTCTATAAGCCTCAACATGCCAACAAAATTAGGACTAGTGGCATTGTTCACTTTTAAGTAGATATGCTTATTAATACCTCCCCTCAAGCTTGTGAGATTGCCAACAATTATTTGTTTTTAGTCTTTCAAAACTCAATAGAGGGATGGATATATATTTTAACAATCAAAGATGTAAACTATGAATTCACCTAAAAATTCAAACCTAAAAATTACAACTTGCCATACATTTCCAAAACAACTATGACATGTTCATATTATTAGGTCAAAGACCATTAAAATCACATGATTCAGAAGCCATAATCTATCAATCCATAACAAGTTAAGGTTTGCATAAGAAGGTAATGGCTATCCATCCATAAGAAACCAGGTCTACATGAGATGATAATGAAAACATGAGAAATTAAGTTTTGCATCAATCCATAAAAAGCCAGGACATGCTCTCTAGACCTCATCAGCCAAGTCATCTATGTAGTCTAGATGCCCATGATGCCTCTCCACCAACTCATAATCGAATGTGCTATCTCCTGCCATTTGGGTAGCCACATCTTCTGCATAGCAAGGCAGAACACTAAGCTCAATTAGTCAGTATCTAACCATGCTTAAATTATACACATAGATCAAATAAATTACTCACTAATCAAGAGGTGCATCAAAGTCATAGTCTGTCTCCTCATCATCTATCATGAGGACTGCTTGATTCACACTTGAAGGCCCTGCCTCTGTGAAGTTGTCTCTAAGCATGCCTTCTAAGTATCCTGTGCAAATCTCTTTGTCATTGTCCACTGCCATGCATGGACGTCCTGAGTGAATTGCTGCTTTCATCCCAGGTGCTGTACCTGCACCAAGCTCAAGCACAGACCCTCCAATCGGACACAACAACTCCATGAACATCAACATCATGGAGCTACTCTTCTCCAACCCACCACGCCACTGTCCACCCTTTCCCTCTTTTATGCACCGTACACTTGAAGGCAAGTAATGAGTGATGAAATAATTGTCCATGCACACCTTAAGGGATTGGGAAACTTTATTTGCCCTATCAAGATAGTGATGTGCCTTCTTGCCAATCCTAGAGAACAATAGGATTTGAAAGGCAGTAATCTACATAAAACATAGATTGAAAAAGTTAATGGAGAATACTAAAATACGAACAAACAAGAACATGACAATCATGTAAATAGCCAAATGACATACCTTGACACCAAAGCCAACATTATCCGCAACACTAATGCAATCTCCCGTCTCCACGATCCATCTACATGTACTAACTATAAGATACCAATAGCTGAATGCAATTCACATAAACAGACATTATCAACTGTGATATATTGCTCACCTACAAGAAACCTCTAGTCTCATTTGTCTTGCCAAACGCTCAACGAATGAAGTGGATACAGGTGAACACATCACCAATGTCCATCCATAATCATCCATCACAGATGAAGCAATAGCAAGTGAGCATGAGATATGCTCCTCATTTAGAATGTTCCATCCAGGGATTCCACCCTTGATTCCACTCACTATTGATCCTGTAGGAAGGTCAATCAAGCAAAAATCCACACTCCATGCAGCATTTTTTCCATTGCGTGACTTCTTCATGCCACCAAGTTCATGGTAAAAATTTCTTATGATTTGAAAAGCCCCATCATACTTGTATTGCTTAACTTCTTTTCCAAGTGATACATAATCATACTCCCAAACTTTGTAGTTCTCTTGTGAGATACGAGTTGCAAATGATGAGAAAGTGGACAAAGGAACATAAACCATATCCGTATTACACACTTTCTTGCTAAGAAGAGACTCCTCCTTTCGTGGATCATTGTCTACAATAACAAAGAATCCTAAATTAAATTTGTAGGAAGCCTCTAATCACTTTGAAACATGAAAGAAAGAGTTATAAGAAAATAGACCTGTGTTAGAAGTGCCCGTTGGTTTAGGTCTTCCACCTCGTTTGTTATTTGGAGTCACATGACTTGCCTTTTGCTTTTCTACTATTGCTTTTTGCTCCTCTTCAAGCCTCTTCTTTTGTGCCTCATGCATGTTGCCCGACGAACCCGAGTTTGACTTGCACTCACCTTTTAAATGGCGATCATAAGTTTCCTTCTCTTCCTCGATACATGTTCCAGCCTTCATCTCGATCCACCAAGGGCAGTGCTTCCTTTCCCACTCCGTAAGCAATATATGACCATCCTTATGCTTATTCTCTCTAAAAATATGAGAGGTGTACATGCAATAAGTAGCAGGTGCAAGCATAGTCCAAGCCTTGCAAATGGATGGTACCACCTTAAGACTCTTATTTGCAGCCAGATAATGGAGATACCTAAATGATTTTTAGGATAATATAAGAGAATGCAAGGTATTACAAAGATATCTTTCAATTGAAAACGAAAGCCAAAACGCACCTGTAAACCAATCGTCTGCTGGCATTTGTAAGATCAACTTGCTTAGATGGAACAACAGCAACTGTCATCAATGAAGCAAAAGGCTCAAACAAAAAAGGCCTGTGTCTCACTATAATGCCATCAAAGTATTCCAGAATAGAAGGACTGTCTGGAAGTGTAGCTGCACCCTCAATGCTTGATGATTTCATCACTTGGTCAAGCAATCGCCCAGCATCTGCCAACACATGGTCCATCCATACTTCTTTTGCAAGCCAAGGTATGAAACCATGGTCAGTCATAGGCATCCCATAACTCTCCTTTAGATTGTCATCTGCACCAAGAAGAGAAAGAATAGATAGTTGCTTTGCCTTGGAACAGGTTGCAATTGATACTTGGTAAAGCTTCTCCAAAGTGATCTTCATTGATGTATCCTCAAATGGTAAATTCCAAAGGATATTAAACCACTCCTTGCCATGGGAAGGATTGACTATTGAAAGCATCTGCCAAATAGTAAAGTTTTAGAAGAGACTTTGATACACACAACAAACCATATATTAAGGTTTTCAAAGTACAAACTAAAAATTTGCAAGTTGTAACTATAGATTTATAATTTTCAAATCATATATTATGGTTTATGAGTTGTAAAATTAGAATTTGAAAACTATAAATTCAAATTTGCAAACTATAAATTCAAATATCTGAGATATAAAACGTAGAATTTTGTGGACTACAAATTCAAATTTGTGATCTATAAATACAAAATTTGGTAAATTGAAAACTTACCCGTGTAATTTTTCTTCGATATGTTGCTCCCACAGTCTTTTTAATCTCATGAATCTTGGACTCTCTCTCATCCTTTGGCATGGAAGAATGCAATTTCTTGCATTGAGCCTCAAAATCTGATTTCCATTTCCCCTTTCAACATAAACAGATAATCTCATCATAATGTTATTGGAACACAAAGCAAAGTCACAAAAAAAGAAAATATATAAACTAAAGAACTAATACTTACAGCAAATACCATCCTCCCAAGAATAGTTTGGGTGAGGGGATACCACACCCTTCGTCCACTTCCAATCTCTTTCTGTCTTGCCAACTCAATAGCTTTTTTCTCCTCCTCACTAAAATCCTGAGTAAAATATTGAGCATCACAAGATACGAGTGTGCTTGTGTGGTACAAATAATCCTTGAGATTAGTAACAACAATTGCATCTTCATTAAGCCTGCAACCATTGACTTAAATGGATCAAAATTGGTTTCATTTACAAGCACTTACCATCTCAATATAGAAAACATAAACAACAAGGCTTACAAGTTAAATCTTTGCAGAGCAGCAACAAGCTTAAGCGCATCCTTTGCTTCCGGTTCAATAACTTGAGCTTGCACTCTAATGTGTCTAGACTTGATATTTGTGTAAAGCTCTTCTATGCTTTCCATCCAAGATGCTGTACGATGATTTCCTTCCCACACGAAGAACATTTTGTTTGATAGAAAGCTCCATGGTGTGCCAATTATCTCTGATTCAAACTCATCATTAACTAAGCTCCAATTCTTGTCCCAACGTTCTCTTGTGACATCATCAACATCCTTCGAAGACCCATCAGGCATTTTGATAGATAGAATAAAAGATCCTTTTGTCGGAATGTATCCCTCTATTTCAAATGCTCTTTTCAAAATGGTCAAATCATTCCTAATTTGACGCACAACTGGGTTTATGAGACAACGACACAAGGGAATTCGAGGAGGTGGAATTTCTTTAGTTACTGTAAGAAGCTCTAAAATATCTGCACCTGAAGGTCTCTCAACACACTCTGGAATGATATCCTCCACATCATCTTTAACTCCTACTTTGTTGGATGGTTCATCTATAGTTTTATCCTTGTTGTCCTCAGGATCCTCAATATCATTTTCAATGTCAACTTGCTCAAGCTCCTTCAGTTCATTCTTGACCTCTGACTCTTGCTTCTTCCTTTTGCCACCTTTCCTTGTGATAGGACTAGACACATCACGTTTCTTTCTCTACACATTTGAAGAACTCAATTACAAGATTTGCAAAAATGCAAAGGTGAAATGCAACTAGAAAAAGAAAAAGAATCCAAACTTACTGGAGGCATTTGTTGCACAACTTTCAATAAGCTCACCTGCACAAGAAGAAAAACAAATAAATGACATAGTGAAACCATCTTTGAAATAATTAAATGAAAAATGACAGAGTGTAACCATCTGAAAAATGACAGAGTGAAGGCACGGAAGAAATTCAGCTGAACAGAAGAAAGCATGGAAATTCAGACTGATTCCCAAAAAAGAAGCGTAAGGAAGCCAAGGCTATGGTGAGTGGAGAAGCGTAAGGAAGCCACAACAACAGAAGCGTAAGGAAGCCACAACAACAGAAGCGTAAGGAAGTGAGTGGAGAAGCGAAAAAAGAGAGACAAGAAGGACTAGCGTTGGCGAAAAAAGAACTAGCGTTGATTAATTTCTTTGCGTTGTTGATTAGCTTGGACAGAGAGACAGGTGAAAAGGAGCCTTGGTGGTTAGCGTGGATGGAGAGATAGGTGGAAGCGAGCCTTGGAGGGAGAGGGAAGGAGAGAGACAGGAAGGACGAGTGATGAAGGGAGCATGGAGAGAGAGGAAGGACCGAGTGATGAAGGGAGCATGGAGGAAGAGGAAGGACGAGTGATGAAGGGAGTATGGAGGGAGAGAGAGGAAGGACTGAGTGATGAAGAGGAAGAGGAAGGACTGAGTGAACACTAGTGAACACTAGTTTCGCTGGCGAAACTAGTTTCGCCAGCGAAACTAGTGAACGAAGGGATTTATGAGACTTTGCACAGGACAAACGAGCGACAAGGGAGACTGGCTCGCCCACTCCCCCCCCAAAAACTATCAAGACTTTATAAAAACGTGGGAATAAGTCCGTGCAAGCTCAGAATTACTAGAGTCAAAGTGGCTGCCCGTCCTGATATCTTGAACGCTGGCGATGGATAGGCAGGGGTGAGTCACATGTTCAAGCAAGGCCATCTTCTCTCAGCGAACATTCCGACAAAACGTGACGAAGGTCAAAATGAAGGCGCAACTCAAGATCTGAGGCCAACGCGCGAACTATTCACAACTAACGGATATCGCCCCAAGCTCCAACGCGCGCAGATTGCACGTTACAGAACCGGGAGAGACGCCACAAAATGCCTGGATTTAGCCTTCTTTTTCCGAAAATCTGCCTGCAGCTTCTCTCATCACACAACTGCCAACTAGGTTCCTGCGGCGCGACGCCTGTTTCAGCCGGGAGGCCCAAAAAATGGCCTATCCTGTCAAGTACTGGAGTTCTTCCAGCAATCTCGTGCAAATCCACACGGCTGGCACAGTTCCTAACTCCTCCTGCTCCAACAAAAGGATCTTCAACAGAAGGATCTTCTCAAGGATTTCGTTCCAGCAATCTGAAAATGAAAGGATCCTCGCAACATTCCAGCCCACTTTCCAAGCGTCAGACCATCCTCCTTCACCCAAAACTCTTCGGGGAGCGCAGCACGCCGAGAAATCCTAAATGCCGGGGAAGCAAAACCAAGGCACGTGGTCCGGATAAAGGAAATGCCAAATGCTCACAGAGGAGGTCCTAAAGAAACCGAAATCGAAGGGGTGGAGGCGAAGAAATCAGAACCTGGAGAGCAGAGGAGGCATCGATGGGGAGGCATCGATTTTATAAACTATCGCCCAAACTGAGTTTGAGAGCGTGAACCTGTTGAATCTGTTGAGGATCATGAACCCGAAGTTCAAGTGCAACCAAGTGCGTGCGTGAAGAGGGGCGCGGCAGCAAGCCCTGCAGGCTACGCGAGTGGTGGGGAGATCGCCATGAAAAAGTCAGTTTTGATCACTAATATCAGGAACGTCTGGGATTTTCTCGCCAACAAAAGATGCGAGTTCCGAGCGTCAAAACAAGCAAGCGGAGGGTAGTGGAAGAAAGAAAAGAAAGAGAAGTGTGAGGAGAGGGGGGAAGGATGAGCTGACGGAGGAGAGCGGGAGCTGGAGGTGGATGCAGCCGCAGAAGAAGAAGAAGAAGAAGAAGAAGATGAAGAAAATGAAGCGATTGGCGGGAAACTCCCAAACAACGGTAAACCCCTCAAACGGTCACGTCCCCTTCTCACCCCATCATCGTTCAGAAATACAGACAGAATGAACCTCCGTTGACGAAAATACAAACAGAATGAACCTCCGTTGACGGACGAAAATTTTGTACCACGGTTCGACTTTGTCTGATGTTGTAGAGCCAGACCGGAATTTGGAGGAGAAGCTTGCACAAGAAGATGAAGGCTGTTCGGACGTGGGGCGCTCGAAATGCTGGAAAGGAAATGGAGACAACGAGAGAACACTAGTGAACACTAGTTTCGCTGGCGAAACTAGTGAACACTAGTCTAGTTTCGCCAGCGAAACTAGTGTTCACTAGTTTCGCTGGCGAAACTAGTTCGCCACTATTTTCAGTGGTGAACTAGTTTCGCCAGCGAAACTAGTGAACACTAGTTTCGCTGGCGAAACTAGACTAGTTGAACACTAGTTTCGCTGGCGAAACTAGTTCGCCACTATTTTCAGTGGTGAACTAGTTTCGCCAGCGAAACTAGTGAACACTAGTTTCGAAACTAGTGAACACTAGTTTCGAAACTAGTGTTCACAACTAGTTTCGCCAGCGCCTTTCAAATTTTGCCAGCGCTTCAACTTCCTCAGTGCTCGACGACATCGAAATAGACCCTTGCCATTCTTTTGTTCGATTGCGATTGATCACCAGGCCAAAGGTTTCGGTACGTTTTACGATTGGTGCTGCTTTCTGTTTTCGGGAATTGGCTTTCATCTTAGACAGCCTTTGTTTTTGGAGTTTCGCAACAGCACAAGGGTGATGTACAAAGTTGCCAGCGAAACTAGTTGTGAACACTAGTTTCGAAACTAGTGTTCACTAGTTTCGCTGGCGAAACTAGTTCACCACTGAAAATAGTGGCGAACTAGTTTCGCCGGCGAACTAGTTTCGCCAGCGAAACTAGTGAACACTAGTTTCACTGGCGAAACTAGTGGCGGAAACTAGTGTTCACTAGTGTTCACTAGTGAACACTAGTTTCCGCCACTAGTTTCGCCAGCGAAACTAGTGTTCACTAGTTTCGCCAGCGAAACCAGTGAAGGCGTAGGCATTGGCCTGAAAAGCATTATGAAAACTAGCATCCCTAAGAATTTGACAACAGACACAAACAGATTACGGGCAAAACCGACGAGCCAAAATATTTATACTTCAGAGGAAATACCTGCAACGTGTAAACCTTCTCGCCATTTTCGTTAGTATAGTACATGAGATACATGATTGCAGACTGTTAGAAACAAAACGAAACATATTAGAGATAGCAAACTAGAGAAAACTCAAACTAACGACGGCAGGAATCACAACAGATGCTCCTAACGAAACTAGTGAACACTAGTTTCGCTGGCGAAACTAGTTCGCCACGCCACTAGTTTCGCCAGCGAAACTAGTGAACACTAGTTTCGCTGGCGAAACTAGCGAAACTAGTGAACACTAGTTTCGCTGGCTAGTTTCGCCAGCGAAACTAGTGAAGGCGTAGGCGTAGGCGTGGGCGTAGGCGTAGGCATAGGTGTAGGCATGGACGTGGGCGTAGGCGTGGGCGTGGGCGTAGGCGTAGGCGTAGGCGTGAGCGTGTTCACCGAAACTAGGCGTGGACTATCAAGACTTTATAAAAACGTGGGAATAAGTCCGTGCAAGCTCAGAATTACTAGAGTCGAAGTGGCTGCCCGTCCTGATATCTTGAACGCTGGCGATGGATAGGCAGGGGTGAGTCACATGTTCAAGCAAGGCCATCTTCTCTCAGCGAACATTCCGACAAAACGTGACGAAGGTCAAAATGAAGGCGCAACTCAAGATCTGAGGCCAACGCGCGAACTATTCACAAATAACGGATATCGCCCCAAGCTCCAACGCGCGCAGATTGCACGTTACAGAACCGGGAGAGACGCCACAAAATGCCTGGATTTAGCCTTCTTTTTCCGAAAATCTGCCTGCAGCTTCTCTCATCACACAGCTGCCAACTAGGTTCCTGCGGCGCGACGCCTGTTTCAGCCGGGAGGCCCAAAAAATGGCCTATCCTGTCAAGTACTGGAGTTCTTCCAGCAATCTCGTGCAAATCCACACGGCTGGCACACTTCCTAACTCCTCCTGCTCCAACAAAAGGATCTTCAACAGAAGGATCTTCTCAAGGATTTCGTTCCAGCAATCTGAAAATGAAAGGATCCTCGCAACGTTCCAGCCCACTTTCCAAGCGTCAGACCAGCCTCCTTCACCCAAAACTCTTCGGGGAGCGCAGCACGCCGAGAAATCCTAAATGCCGGGGAAGCAAAACCAAGGCACGTGGTCCGGATAAAGGAAATGCCAAATGCTCACAGAGGAGGTCCTAAAGAAACCGAAATCGAAGGGGTGGAGGCGAAGAAATCAGAACCTAGAGAGCAGAGGAGGCATCGATGGGGAGGCATCGATTTTATAAACTATCGCCTCGTTTAGTTTCGCCAGCGAAACTATAGTTGTGAACTCCAAATGAAATGGCCTCCAATAGTGTTTTGCCAGCGAAACTATGATGTCTTTACTTTTTCCTACAACCTTCAATCCATTAACCTTCTTGAGCTCTAATATTTCATTTGAACTAATGATGGCATCATGTCCATGATTTTTCTCTCGCAACTATTCCATCCTTTGGTATGATTGTTTTTAGAGTAAAAATTATACTAGGGATACACACCCATTTAAGGCCTCTTCGGCAAAGATTATATGAGTAGATTCTTCTGAATTGGCGGTTACAAGGACTTGTGTGCTTGGGACG